>NC_035439.2:108292099-108592099 GCF_002127325.2 Helianthus annuus | reverse complement strand
TGTGTATTGAAGCAGGTATAATATATAAAACAAAACAGAAGTCGAGGCATCGACAATTTTCGCTATGCTTGCATGTTATACTGATCTATGTGTTTATCTGTGATTTTGTTATCAATAATCAGGCACTAATAATTTCTATTAATACTAATTAGTAGATGGAAAACGCTAATAGTGAACCAGTTAATGAAGTAAATCAGTCCGAACAAAATCAGGAAGATCAATATATAACTAGACAAGATATTGAATACTTTATTGCTCAAGGGATAGCCAATGCTATTCCAGAAATCGTGGCTGCTGTTCAGAAACCTGCCGAACCACAATTAATTCCTAGTAAACGTATTCCGGAAGATAACGGCAGTAACAGCATAAACGGAGGCGGCAATCATGACGATCATGATCCGCAACAGGCCCCACTCCCTAAGAGAATGAAAGCTGCAACGCCTGGTTGCACTTACAAAGAATTTCTTGCCTGTAAACCCGCAGAATTTGCAGGTAATGAAGGGGCAACTGCAACACTGCGTTGGTTAGAGAAAACCGAGGCAGTAATTGCAATAAGTAAATGTGCTGAAGACGATCAAGTGATGTATGCATCAAACTTGTTCAAAGAAGGGGCGCTAGAATGGTGGAACACAATGCTACAAGCAAAACGAAGAAGGGTGGCCTATGTGATGAATTGGGAAGAATTTAAGAGTCTTGTCGAAAGAAATTCTGTCCCGAATACGAGAAGGAACAAATGGCAAATAAGTTCCTGAGTCATCGTATGCTAGGTGTAGACTGTCGAGGATATACTTCGACATTCTTCGAATATGCGAGAGTGGTACCTTCCCTGGCTTCGCCAGAACCGGTACTTATTTCCCGTTATATTTGGGGATTAATTGGAGAAATCCGTAACATCGTTAAAGCTGCGAGACCACGCACAATTGACGATGCTGTGGAATTAGCTAATACCTTAACCGATGAACTAGTCCGCACCAGAGAGGAAGATCGCAAGAAGGAATTGGCTCAGAAGATTACCCAAGGTTTCGCATGGGTAATAGTAATAATAAGTTCAAAAAGAGGGGAACAGGGCAATACTCGTCACCTCCTTTCTGCAGAAATTGCAAAAAGAAACACTATGGACAGTGCAATATATTTTGCAACTTCTGCAAGGCGAAAGGACATCGGGAAGAAGACTGCAGAAGGAAAACAAGAGTCTGTTATAACTGCAGAGAAACGGGACATTTCCAATCTGAATGTCCTAAGTTAGCTAAACCAGCAGACAGTAGAGCTAAAACGACTGAAGGAACTACTAAGAAAAATGCGCGAGCATTCCAGCTGACTACTCAAGAAGCCGAACTCATTCCAGACGTGATAGCGGGTACGTTCTTAGTGCATAACGTCTATGCAAAAGTATTATTTGATTCTGGTGCAAACCAAAGTTTCATTAATACTGCATTCTGTAAAGCTCTTAACTTACCTCTAAATACCCTTAGGCAGATCTTTACTGTTGAAACGGCAGATGGAAATTCTGTCAACATAGACAAGGTTTTGCAAAAAGTAAAGATAGAATTGTTAGGTCATAAGTTTTCTGCAAACCTGTTACCTATGAACTTAGCCGGATTCGATGTGGTATTAGCAATGGATTGGTTAATAGCCAACCATGCTCGAATCCTGTGTGATAAGAATTCCGTAGAAATCCGTACCCCCACAGGAGAAGTAATTCTAATTACAGGAGATAAACCTCGAAAGCCACTGAAATTCATTTCAGTAATGAAATTGGCTAGTTATTCAAGGAAACAAGAAATGGTGTATATGATTTCTGTAATCATTAACACTAAAAGTAAGGAACTCCAGGACATCCCTATAGTTTCAGAATACCCAGATGTTTTTCCAGAAGAATTACCTGGTTTACCACCTGATAGGGAAGTAGAGTTTAGAATTCATTTAGTTCCAGGTACTGCACCAATAGCTAAGACACCTTATCGATTAGCACCTACTGAAATGCTAGAATTGAAAAAGCAATTAGATGAATTACTAAGCAAAATATTCATACAACCAAGTTCATCCCCTTGGGGTACACCAGTGTTGTTTGTGAAAAAGAAAGATGGATCAATGAGAATGTGTATCGATTATAGGGAATTGAATAAAGTTACAATTAAGAACCGATACCCATTACCTAGGATTGATGATCTTTTTGATCAATTGCAAGGAGCTAGGTATTTCTCTAAGATAGACTTAAGATCAGGATATCATCAGCTGGAAGTGCAAGAGGAGGACATACCTAAAACTGCTTTCAGAACTAGGTATGGTCATTATGAGTTTACAGTCATGCCCTTTGGATTAACAAATGCTCCAGCTGCATTTATGGACATGATGAATAGAATCTGTAAACCATACTTGGATAAATTTGTAATCGTGTTCATTGACGATATACTCATTTATTCCAAAAGTCAGGAGGAACATTGTGAGCACTTGCATGCACTCTTAATATTGTTAAGAAAGGAAAAGCATTATGCCAAATTCTCGAAGTGTGAATTCTGGCTACAAGAAGTGCAATTTTTAGGTCATATGGTGAATCACGAAGGAATTCACGTAGATCCTGCTAAAATAGAAGCAATCACGAATTGGAAAGCTCCACGAACGGCTATGGAAGTTAGAAGTTTTCTAGGATTAGCTGGATATTATAGACGATTTATTAAAGATTTCTCTAGGATAGCTGTACCTTTAACTAAGCTAACCTGTAAAGCCGTTAAGTTTGAATGGGGATCTAGACAAGAGGAAGCTTTTAGGATTCTAAAGCACAAATTGACAAATGCTCCAATTTTAGCTTTACCCGAAGGAACCGAGAATTTTGAAGTATACTGTGATGCTTCAAAATTAGGATATGGATGTGTGTTGATGCAACGCAAAAAGGTAATTGCGTATGCCTCTAGGCAATTGAAAAAGCACGAAGAAAATTATACGACTCATGACCTAGAACTAGGAGCTATAATTTTTGCTCTTAAAATTTGGAGACATTATCTGTATGGAAGTAAGTTTACTATCTATACGGACCATAAGAGTTTAAGGTATATATTTGGGCAAAAAGAGTTAAATATGAGGCAAAGAAGGTGGATGGAAATCTTAAGTGATTACGACTGTGATATTCAGTATCACGAAGGAAAGGCAAACGTAGTCGCAGACGCCTTAAGTCGTAAGTACCATGAAAAGCAAAAGCGAGTCCGTGCTCTTAGGTTAAATCTACAATTAGATTTAATGGAACAAATAAAGGAAGTTCAAGGAACGGCAATCAAGGACGATGCCGAAGGAATGAAAGGTTACCTAAAGGAATTAGAACAAGGAAAAGATGGAATTTGGAGATTCCACAAGAAACGAATTTGGGTACCTAAGCAAGGAGAATTAAGAAATAAGATTTTAGAAGAATCTCATAAATCTAGGTACATTGTACATCCAGGAAATAATAAGATGTACCAGGATTTAAGAAATAATTTTTGGTGGATAGGAATTGAAAAGGATATAGCCGAATACGTATCTAAGTGTCTAACCTGTTCACAAATTAAAGCCGAACATCAGAAACCTTCAGGACTACTATAACAGTTAGAAATACCTGTATGGAAATGGGAACTCATAACAATGGATTTTGTTACTAAGTTACCCAAAACCAGAAAAGGTAATGATGCTATTTGGGTAATTGTGGATCGATTAACCAAATCAGCTCATTTTCTACCAATGAAGGAAACCTTTAGCATGGAAAGCTTAGCCAAGTTGTATGTAGATGAAGTAGTATCCTTACATGGAGTCCCACTCTCCATTGTATCGGATAGAGATAGTCGTTTTACTTCCCGTTTCTGGACAAGTTTCCAAGAAGCAATGGGAACTCGACTCAATTTAAGTACCGCATATCATCCTCAAACGGACGGACAAAGTGAAAGGACAATACAAACCCTGGAAGACATGCTCCGAGCATGTGTAATTGACTTTGGTGGTAGTTGGGATAGCCATTTACCATTAATTGAATTCTCCTATAACAATAGTTATCATTCGAGCATCGAAGCTGCTCCATTCGAAGCACTGTATGAACGCAAGTGCAGAACTCCCGTTTGTTGGGCAGAGATAGGAGAAAGTCAGTTATCAGGTCCAGAAATTATGTAAGAAACTACTGACAAGATATCGCAAATCAAGGAAAGACTGAAGACTGCTAGAGATCGTCAGAAGAGCTATGCAGACAATCGCCGCAAGCCGTTAGAATTCCAAGTCGGAGACAAAGTACTATTAAAAGTTTCTCCTTGGAAAGGAGTAGTACGATTCGGTAAGAAAGGAAAACTGAGTCCCAGATATGTTGGACCACTCCCAGTAATCCAACGAATAGGACCAGTAGCTTATCGTTTACAACTACCAGAAGAATTAGCAGGAGTACATGATGTATTTCATGTATCCAATCTCAAGAAATGTTTATCAGACGAATCCCTGGTAGTACCTCTTCAAGATATAGAGGTAAATGAAAAACTGAAATTCGTAGAGAGACCCCTACAAATAGAAGATCGGAAAATCAAGTTTCTCAAACACAAACGACTAGTGCTAGTAAAAGTCAAATGGGAATCCAAGAGAGGACCAGAATATACTTGGGAACTGGAATCAGAGATGAAGCGAAAGTACCCTCATCTATTTCAGTAAATCTCGAGGACGAGATTTTTCTCAAGGTGGGGAGGATGTAACAACTGCCACTAAAATCAATAATTAGGACAATAATTAGTCAATAAGAAAACCCTAATTGAGACACCCAAGTAATTCTGCACTAATCCTAAAATTTTTAGAATGATCGGAATTAGGATCAGGGCCCCTAAAACTCGAGGGGGGCAAACCCTAGTTGGTAATTATCTAAATTCAAACGTTGCTTTGTTCCAATTGGCTGAATTCTTGAGTCACCAAGGCTAGTCCCGAGCCTAGGCAGCCTATATTTAGACTGCTTAGCTTACGGACCGTAAAGGTTCAGGCTTACGGTCCGTAAGGGAGTCCCAAAACTTGCTATAAATAGCCGACATTGGCACTTACCTGTTGAAATTGAAACGACGTAAATTGTCCCTGTGTACGTCGAATTATAGCTAGAATACCACAATAAACACACACACGATCACGAGGTGCTGCCGCAATCAGGGTAATAACTCAATTGCTATTACGATTCAACGTCCGATCGATTATAACTATCCAACGATTGTCCGAGTGCTGCTCAAATTGAGCTTGTACTTTGTTATTCATTATGATTTCAACTTGAATGTTTGAGTGTTGTTCGAATTCGGACTATGCTCTGTCATTCGTTGTGAATCCATTGGATTGTTAAGTATCACACTTGATAATAGTTGTGAGGGTTTAATCTCGTGAATTGACGTAACTGCTGAATTAGTTACTAATCCCGTTTGTGTGTGCATTGTTATTTAAATTAGGTTAAAAGGCTAATCAGTAAAGCTTATACTCTGCTCGTAAATCTGCAATGTGAGTCATTCCTCTTTTATAAACTCTTTTCTCACAGTTTGTGAGTCAACTGTTTTACAAAACTCCAAGTTATTTTCTAAAGTGATAATTACAGGGATTAAGTCTATGTAATCACCAAATTACAGCCGGTATGTGGGGTTTTGTATACATTACTTATTTCCCGTCACACTTGGACAAACGGGTGACCAAGGGGTGATCTGACCACAGTCACAGACACCATTGGACAAATGGGCTAGCCAATGGATGGTCGAGTGACAAATACTGTGGGTAGTTGGTTTGATATCAGAAACATTGTAATTCCCCTTAATACTGTAGATTATAACAAATGTGTCGTTTTCAGTAAACTGAATGATTCACTCAGTATTTCCCCGCTGACAAAACCTTTTTCAAACATGTTTCAGGTGATCTGGTATGAGCAAAGAAAAGTGCCGTGGAGCACTCCCAGCTTAGAAAAGTGGCTCAATGTAAATAAATAAATGAACATGTTTTGAAAATAAAGATTTCCCTGAGAAATCACAGTATTGTAAATTTTGGGAATTTATCCCTAAGTTATGAAACGAGCAGTTTAAATTATTAAAAGATCCTGTTTTGAAAAGACTTCCGCTGTCGCCTAAATTAAATACCACGAGATTCCTATCCCGCGGCTCCTGAAACGGGTCAAACCGGGTCGGGGGCCGTGACAGTTGAACAGATCACAATTAAAGGAGATAAGCCGTCTAGATCCACAAAATTCATCTCTGTGATGAAAACATCAAGTTATGTAAGAAAAGGGTCATTAGTGTATTTGAATTCCATAACCATTAACACTAAAGGAAAGGAATTGGAAGATATTCCTGTAGTATCTCAATTTCCAGACGTATTTCCAGAAGAATTACCAGGACTACCGCCAAACAGAGAAGTCGAATTCAGAATCCACCTGCTACCAGGGACAGCACCAATTGCCAAAGCACCCTACCGCTTGCCACCAGCAGAAATGCAAGAATTAAAGAAGCAACTAGACGAACTACTAGAGAAAGGATTCATACAGCCAAGTTCATCTCCATGGGGAGCACCGATCTTATTCTTCAAGAAGAAAGACGGGTCAATGTGTATATGCATTGATTACCGGGAATTGAACAAGGTCACGATTAAAAATCGGTATCCATTACCCAGGATCGATGATCTGTTCGATCAATTTCAAGGAGCTCGATTTTTCTCTAAGATCGATTTATGCTCAGGATATCATCAATTAAAGGTACAGGAAGAGGATATTCCTAAGACCGCTTTTAGGACAAGGTATGGCCATTATGAATTTACTGTCATGCCATTTGGTTTAACCAATGTCCCAGCTGCATTTATGGACATGATGAACCGAATATGTAAGCCATATTTGGATAAATTCATAATTGTCTTTATAGATGATATTCTCATTTACTCTAAGAGCAAAGAGGAATATGCAGAGCATTTGCACGCACTTCTATGTTTATTGAGAAAAGAAAAGCTTATGCAAAATTTTCGAAGTGTGAATTTTGGTTAGAAGAAGTGCAGTTTCTTGGACATTTAGTCAATCATGAAGGAATTCATGTGGATCCCACCAAGATCAAGGCGATTACCAAATGGAAAACCCCTGAGTCACCAACCGAGGTTAGAAGTTTTGTTAGGATTGGTCGGTTATTATAGGAAATTTATTTGAGATTTTTCTAGAATAGTCATTCCCTTAACTAAGCTAACCCATAAATCTGTTAAGTTTGAAAGGGGACCAAAACAAGAAGAAGCCTTTAGAATTCTTAAGCAAAGATTAACCAACACACCCATATTAGCGTTACCAGAAGGAACCGAAGACTTTGTCGTCTATTGTGACGCTTCTAAGTTAGGTTATGGATGTGTGTTGATGCAACGTCAAAAGGTTATAGCATATGCATCAAGACAACTAAAGAATCATGAAGAAAATTATTCCACCCATGATTTAGAATTATGAGCCATAATTTTTGCCCTTAAGATTTGGAGACATTACCTTTATGGTGGCAAGTTTACCATTTTCACAGATCATAAGAGTTTAAGGTATGTTTCCAGGCAAAAAGAATTGAATATGAGGCAAAGACGCTGGATGGAAATTCTTAGTGATTACGATTGTAATATCCAGTATCATGCAGGAAAGGCAAATAAAGTTGCTGATGCTTTAAGTCGAAAGTATCACGAAAAGCCAAAAAGAGTACGTTCTCTTAAATTAAATCTACAAGTAGATTTAAATGAACAGATTAGGAGAGCACAAGAATTAGTACTCAAAGATGATACTGAGAAACTGAAAGGAATGATTAAGGAATTAGAACAAGGAACAGATGGAATTTGGAGATTCCATAAGAAAAGAACGTGGATACCTAAATTAGGAAACCTACGTAACCGTATATTAGAAGAAGCCCATAAGTCTAAGTATACGATGCACCCTGGAAGTGATAAGATGTATCAGGATTTAAGAAAGAACTTCTGGTGGATAGGAATGAAAAAGGATATAGCAGCTTATGTTGCCAAGTGTTTAACATGTTCACAAGTTAAAGCTGAACATCAGAAACCCTCAGGATTATTGCAGCAGTTACAAATGCCGGTGTGGAAGTGGGAATTGATAACAATGGACTTTGTTACCGAATTACCCAAAACAAGGAAAGGTAGTGATACAATCTGGGTGATTGTCGATAGGCTAACTAAGTCAGCTCATTTCTTACCAATGAAGGAAACCTTTAGTATGGAACAATTAGCTAAGTTATATGTAAATGAAATAGTTTCATTACATGGAATTCCTTTATCAATTGTTTCTGATAGAGATAGCCGTTTTACCTCTCATTTTTGGACAAGTTTCCAAAAAGCCATGGGAACCAAGTTGAATCTGAGCACCGCTTATCATCCTCAAACGGCCGGACAAAGCGAAAGGACAATTCAGACAATGGAGGATATGCTTAGAGCTTGTGTAATTGATATCGGAGGTAATTGGGATAATCACTTACCATTAATAGAATTCTCTTACAATAACAGCTATCACACAAGTATCAATGTTGCACCATTCGAAGCGCTTTATGGACGAAAGTGCCGAACTCCAGTCTGTTGGGCAGAAATTGGAGAAAAGCAACTATCTGGACCAAAAATAGTACAAGAAACAACCGACAAGATTATTCAAGTCAAGGAACGACTGAAAGCAGCACGTGATCGACTAAAGAGTTATGCTGATAACCGGCGAAAATCGTTGGAGTTTCAAGTAGGAGACAAGGTGTTATTGAAAGTCTCTCCTTGGAAAGCAATAGTCAGATTCATCAAAAGGGGAAAGCTAAGCCCCAGGTATGTTGGACCTTTTGAGATTATTAGAAAAATAGGACCTGTAGCTTATCAGCTACAACTGCCAGAGGAAATGGCAGGAATACATGATGTATTTCATGTATCTAATCTCAAGAAGTGCTTAGCTGATGAATCACTGGTAGTACCTCTTAAGGATATATAGGTAAATGTAAAGCTTAAATTTGTAGAAAGACCTCTACAAATTGAAGACAGAAAGGTCAAGAACCTCAAACACAAGAGATTAGTTCTGGTCAAAGTGAAATGGGACTCCAAAAGAGGACCAGAATACACTTGGGATCTCGAATCAGAGATGCAAAGGAGATACCCGCACTTATTCCAGTAGACCTCGAGGACGAGTTCTAAAACAAGGTGGGGAGGGTATAACAACCCTCCAAAATTATTAATGACACCCCTAATATATTTAGAGTTCCCCTATACGTCTTAAAATACACCCCGTATACGATATTTGGCCCTAAATACCTTAATATAATTAAAAATAATTTTTATTGGTTCCTGGCGGGCCGCGAAGACAACCGCTTTGTCTTACGCGGGCCGCGACAGATGGTCACCAGGCCGAGCCCCCAGGCTGCCACGTGTCACCATTCGTGTCGAGCCTAGTGGGCGAGTCAGCCAAGCTAGGGCCTACCCTAGCTGGCCTCGCGGGCCACGAAGGCCCTGGCTGATGCTTACGCGGGGCGCGACAAACCTGATGATCAGCCCTATAAATTGAGACGATCGGCCTCAGTCCAACTCGTTCAACTTTTACTTTCTCTCTCAAATTTCTATAGTGTAGAAGCTATACCCGAGCATTATACCTCCCTAATTAACAAAGTTCTGCCTCGTTGTAAGTATCATAACCCCCGGTTACGTATTAGATACGCTGCCCGATTGATCTAGGGTTCCGTAACGGCTGTTGTGGTTCTGCCCGACGTAGTCGTTGGAATTCTGTCTCGGGGAGGGTATTACAAATGTAAATATTGGGTTAACGCGTGTGCATTGTGTAATTAATAGATAATCACCAGGAAATCCTAAAGGAAAACCCTAAGACAACAATGTGCGTAATCCTCCTTTTGGCAAATTGTTTTTACAAAACCTCAAATGTTTTAAATTATATTAAACAGTGATTGAGTATTTGTATTCAACAATTATCGTTGGTATGTTGGGGTTTTGTATACAAAATTTGTTACTACACTGTGAGTAGCAACATGACCACAAGTCGGGTTGACAGTACCGTGGGTGGTAATTAAAGTAGATGGAAAAAAATGTAATTACGCGACCGCCCTCAATACTGTAAAACGGTTTTACTTGACTTGATTAAACTGGGATTCACTCACCAGTATTTCCCACTGACAAAATGTTTTTAAATGCGTTTCAGGTAACAAAATGTGAAAGCCAAATAGAAGCCAGCTGGACAGCACTGAAGGCTTGGAAAAGTGGCTATAAAAGTTTGGAATTTCCCATGTGTTCAAATAAAATAGGGTTTATCCCTATAAAATGTGTGTACTTGAAACCTGGGAATTTCCCATGTGTTTAATATTATAAAAGTGTGTTATTTTACTCTAATCAAATATTTCCTAACTACGGTCCCTATGTAAATTCTGCTGCCAAACTGATAAACACTGATATCACTGAATCTGATCTCGCGACCGCCCGTTCTCGGTGTTAAGGGGATGAGGGTTGCGACAAATGATAAGCTATATCGATTAAATCAATGGTGTCATAATAACCGTAACGGCTAGTTGATACTCCAACAGCTAGTCCGTATTGAATGGAAATATGGCCTATCAAATTCGTTAATAATTAGCCATATTTGGGGGCAATTGTTAGGGGTTAATTTTTATTAACTATGGATCACATATCCTTAGACCGGCCACTGATCCTTAATATCTGATGCAAGAAGTCTGAGGATCACAGATCCTTATTATTTCACAACTTCACTAACAATTGTTCTCTATATTTCATGTGACGCTATGCAGGTTATGGACGATATGGACTAAGTCATGGCGAGAATCTCGGTCCACATTGGTTGAAGCTGTTGAACGTGTGGAAATGGTTCAACGTAAACTAGCTTGGACGTGGTCACCCATCTTTTTCGGACTTAGTTGTTATTTCCTTTTAAAGGGGTTGATCAAGTGTATAGATATAGAGAATGCTATTAGCAGAAACACAAACATACTCGTGAATACCAGCTCTCGAGTACACATTCACATAGCAAACATTGTACCACACTTGATCAACTTCCGAAGTTGTAAACATATTTTAGTTCTATACACTTGATAGTGATAGTTTTCACTATCCGAGGTTTTTTGTGCCGGAGATCTCATAAGGATCAAGGGCTTTTCCTCGTACAAATCCTTGTGTTCATTGTCATTCACATTTCACGTTTGAGCATTCATTTATTTAGCATACAAGCACACTACCTCACAAAATCAGATTTGGTTACATTGTCCTTTGTTTGATTTTTGACCAAAACAATATTCGTACAAGTTTTTTAATTAGAAAAATTGACATGTTACGTGATTACCAGTTTTCTTTCTTCTACGTCGCATCGTACAGGCACCCAGTAAAAATCTGTTGTGGTAACGGACGTGGAGCTATGTCGCTAAACCTTCTCACCACTCAAACAGTCAATCTTTCTTACGTTTGATTACATGCATATTATGGTTTTATGCTATATTACATCTATTCAATCGTTAATCTTTGCATTCTACATTCAAAGATATTAGCGCGGGAATGGAAAAAGAAAACATACATTCTAGCATTTATTTAAGATAATAGTTTAAGTGATTACATTGCATACAAATCTAAGCATCTAGCATTGCTATTTAGTTGTGTATCGAATGACCTGCACCAGGGCTGTGACCACGTTCTGTACTAGTCGGATCAATGCGTGGGAAATTAACCAGTGCTTCTGATTGATCCTCAACCCTGTGCTCTGTGAAAGAATGGCCTGCTCCTGGGCTCTTACCTGGTGTTGTAGGTCGATATGCAGTGATTAATTTTTTTTCTGCATCTTTTTCATTGTCTTGGTGATGCGAAACGTCTTGTGTTTTCATGGATTTTAAAGGCCTTCCCTCGGTTACAAGTATGGAATAACATGAGAATATCAAAATAAGGATAAATAAATAGTATGATGGAATGTGAGCCATGAACAGATCAGTAAAATAAGCTTTGAAAAAATAGTGTTTGAGAGAACTCTCAGAAAATTGTGAATCACAATGGATGGGGCAATGACAACCATTGTATTTATAGTATTTAGGTAGTGTAACTGAGGTCCAGAAATGTCAAACTAAAGGAGATTATAATATAAGTAGGTCAAACCTGGGAAAATATAGATTGAATGGTCTGCACTGCCTCTAGGTCCTTTTTAGTTTTTTTGTTTAAATATTTTAATTTTTAATCAGGTAGTGGTCTTTGAATGCTTACTGGCCTTTGAAGTTGCTCAGTCGTTCCTTTAATTAGTGGACGGTTGCATAAGTGTTGAATACATTCTTTGATTTATGTATTTTCATATAAGATAGAAGGGATTAATTAATTAGATTGTGAACTTATACAATATCAAGTACTATCTTATTTTGCCGGCCTCCACCAAAAAATTCTTCCACTAAGTAATGTATATTAATGTTTCAGGGACGATTTATATTAAAGAAGTGAACCATTTGGGTGAGATATGTAGGTGGAAGACACTCAGACTACTAATTAATGATACTTGGATCTAAATACTTGTTTTATGGTTAGATTATATGTGTACCTTACTGAAGAGGTATGACCGATATCCACCTTGCAACACATGGTATCATGACCCAATGGGTCCGGGACGAATGGGGACTAGGATACGGTTACGCCTACATGGCAGAAAGAACGACTAGATGAAAGGAATGATTACACTCTCATCAATTTTAAAATGTAACTATCACGATTGTTATGCCCTTTACTAGGCCCACTACCCTCTCGTAGTGACATCAAACCTTAATTTCGTCAATTTAAATACTTCATAAGGAGGTAATGCCCTATTCATGCTTATTTTACTTACTGTGGCGACGTTGACGGCTTTTGTTTTACCGAGTTCTCTTCGCATTGATTCTCAGTTTAAGGCCTAGAATTTGATCAGAAGACAACCTTGTAAAAGCCACTGTCAGTTTCTAAGCTAAACATTGGTATTTTTATTCTTCGCTAACGTTCTTTATCATACTAATTCTAATCCTCCAAGGTAATTAATTGCGGTATTTGTTACGTCCTACATGCTGCATGTTTCTTCTATTTTAAATAAAAGTCTTGTTTTTAACAAAAACAAAAATTCGCTAATGTTCTTTTAGCCATACTAATTCTAATCCCCCAAGGTAATTAATTGCGGCATTTGTTACGTCCTCCATGCTGCATGTTTCTTCTATTTTAATTAAAAGTCTTGTTGTTTAACAAAAACAAAAATAATAAAAAAGTTTTGAGAAAGGAAAAAAAAAACAAATATGAGATAGGTAAATATGTAATCATGTTATGTGATGAAAATCCTGGGTATCCGTTTTATTTTAACAAATCCGATGTTATATTAAATAATAACACATTATTATTAATCAGATGTGAAAGCGTGCATAAACACAAATACAGACAAAACTATTCCCGCCAACGATCAAGTTATAGCCTATTCAAATAATTACATAACACACAACCAAAGGGATTTAGGATTGTACCTTGACGAATTACAAAAACTTGCACGATGGATGTGACAAACGGCCGGAGGTGCTGGTCGGCAGTCGGTGGGGGCGAAGCGGCGATGGCCGATCACCGGGAGGAGAGAGAGGCGGAAGGTGGCTAGGGTTTGAGGTTTCTTTTTTACAATTGTGTTCTTATTGTAATTATGGTTACACTCTAGCTCCTCGAGGTTTGACTTTCCCTCCAGATAACTAACCCTTGTTTAATTGCTTATTAATTATCAGCCATTTGACTTTGTTTTATTATCAAATGACAAGACTAATTCTCATTAATTATTATCCAATAACATTTAACCCTCATCTGTGTCGAATAACCGTTATTCACCGTTAAATTAAAACAACTAGTCAACCGCTTTGACTTTATTCTATTCTCAATAAAACAAATCCTTTACATAATTATCTAGTAATAAATTATTACTCGCTTAACTCTTTAAACGTCACCAATTATCTCCACTAAATTATTTGTTTCTAAACAATTAATGGTTCCAGTATATCACCAAATAATCGTCCTCCATAATAAATTATCCGCGACCGTGATCTATAATATTTAACACTTTGTATCATACATTAATAGCTACATTAAATAATCAATAAATTGGACACTAAATTCCAATAGTTAACATCAATTTAGATTGATATATCGCTTGACTAGGAATCAGAGAAATGTCATTTTAGGCTTGAGCACACATAATTCCGCTAAGAGCTGGGTGTTGATGGACCATTGGACCATTCTTCAACTTCCTGGCCAAAGATTCACATAACAAGTGCAAAAAATAGTGCAATTTTTATAAAAGTAGCTTGTTTTGTAAAAGCGTGATGAATACCTGTGCTTTCTTAGTTTAACTAGATTTATCACTCGTCGCAGTGCGGCGGCGCGTAAAACTATATCGAATAGTATTAATGTCACATCACCGCTAGCGATAATCAATACTGAAGTTACAGTGTATTAATCCGAAAAAATTAGATTATAATGTAAAATATAGAAAACAATAATTAAGTCGATTTATGACTCCGCGCGTTGTAACGAACCTGTCAAACGGGAAAAAAAACAGACAACGTAAAAACGTTGAACCGCACACGCACGTTGAGCCGTGTTAACTCGCAAAATCTAGTACGAAGCGTAAAAGGAAACATTAAAATATTGAACCACACACACATTATGTAACACCCCGACCGCGTAATATAACAAACCGCAGCGGGATCGTCGGGGAGTCATGTCACAAAATCATTGTTTCACAACACATGGTAATTGAAGTTTTGTTTAATTTCGTTAATAGACTCGTTGTTTTGATAAAAAACCAAATAAAGACAAACAATTGTCTTTAAAGTTTTAATGTCACTAAGGCCCTCGTCCATCATATGTGAAGCAAGCAATCAACAATCGTCACATAATAGAACTTGAAACATATGTGAAAACAGTCAGCATAAAAAGCTGGCGAGTACATAGATTTTGTATGTCAAATTCATGACTTTTAATTCATATTATAATACCTCGTCCAACCTCGAGAGTCGACGAGTTTAATCCTTGAAATCAAAAAGTGTTTGATATTGCAATATATATTTTTATCAACTTTATAAGTTGATATAAGTAAAACAAAACCATTGTAGCCATGAATCTTAACCGAAAACATTTGTCACACTAAAACCAAGTAGTAAATCGTCTTGAAAGTAAACATTGCATGGTTTATATCTATAAGTAAACATCGTTGCGTGACATCATTTGAAAACATTCGTCCAAGTGATCTAGATAACGCTACGACATGTAATGTGATAAAAGAACTTATGTATAGGAAGTACTAGCGGCGTATCCACCATGCTTTTATCACATTACACCCGTCTCGTTATCTAATCACTTACCATAAACCAATCGTCCAAATAGTCCTTGTTATAAACCAAATTATCATTTGTTCGTGTAATAAACAAATCGTTAATCATCCTTGTTATAAACTATTCGGCATTCGTCCGTGTTATAAACAAATCCTCAATTGTCCTTCTTTTAATTGTGAAAACTTTTGGCCGTTATTTAATGAATACATTCAAACCTTTGTGACTCGACTATACCACCCATGGGGTATCTTTAATAGACCATGAAAGGCCTCTTATAACACCTCGTAAAATCATGTCCAATGATATGTTGACACGTGTACTAAACCTTAATAAAGTCATACGTTGACTACGAGGGACTAATTTTGCGAAAAATCAAAAACTTTGAATGCGAAAGGATTAAAAGTGTCAATGTGCTTAATATAAGCCTCTGAATGACGTTACACAGTGTTCCTATTCACATATGAGCAACTTGTTGATCGAGAGTAGCCGTGTGCGTAATTAATTGAAAGTTTGCATGACGAGGGGTTAAAAGCGTCAACATGTAAATTCTTACCTCTGAGTGACCTTTTAACAAACCGAGAGCTTCATGATGGTTGATTATACTCTCGGGGATGCCAAATATTGGCCATCTAAGGCTTTTATGCCTTTAAGTGTCGTTACGCACAACTTTGCAAGTTTAAGGGGTTAAAAGCGTCAATAAGTTTAATTATACCTCTGAACGACCTTTTTACGAACCCGAAGCATGGTGATGTTTAATAATACTCTCAAGAATGCCTAATATGGATTAGATAAGGCTTCGATGCTATTAAACGATGATATGCCCAAGTTTGCGCATTAGAGGGACCAAAAGCGTCAAATTTTGAATCTACAACTTTTGGTGACCATTTATGCGAACGGCAGCGTAGTAATATTTAAACTCAGGCTCAGGAATACTCAATATGGGCCACGAAAGGCTTCGATATCATTAAGCGACATTTCGCGCTATTTTGTGTGATTAAAGGACTAAGAGCGACGTCAAGCGAAACTACGCCTTTGAAACGCCTCTGGAGCGAACCGGGAACTTCTGACGTTCTGTTATCCTTCCGTGTATGCCGGAGTGGGCCGCTAACATTTTAAACTCATATTATCATATATATTATAGTTACGTGCTAATTACGTCAACTTCGTAAAGTTGTTTTTGCATAAAAACTCATAAGGGCCTTTCATAGCATAACCTCAAAATACATCCGATGCGAGTCTAGAATCGAGAGTCCACTGGGCTGCCCCTTTTTCGGGTCAATTACAACAGCAAAACAGGTTATATAGCTGTTTCACGCGAAGAATAAAACTCAAGGACTGATTCTGCACTTTCTGCAAAACTTTGAGTCTGGGCCGGATGCTTAGGCGGGCCGCGTAAGCCCACTTGGGCCTTCTACGCGGGTCGGGACCCACAAACAGCAACAGCAGACTGTTTCTTCTTGTTGCTGGTTTCGTTTTCTTTGTTGAACACTCACATTAAAACCATCAAACTGAATCCTTGGGCTGCACATTGATTATAAACAGCTATAACAACACCTGTTAAGATCTAATGAACTCTTGAAACACTTGGCATCATGCTATTCCATCTCAATTTCTATAAAAAGGCCAAGATTTTTCACTTTCACTTGCATATTCCTTGCAATCTGCTCTTGCTCTCAAACTAAGAGGATCCTGAACTTTTGGGAACCTCCTTTCAGTCCTAAGGACCACTTGTAAGTGTTCCTTTCGTGCTTAGATATTTTGTTTGGCTCTTAAAGCCGAAAAGTCAAGCGTTTGCGATAAACGCTTTGACTTTTAGTACGGTCTAGCCATTTTTCACAACGAACATGGCTTCGTGATCGTAATTAGGTAGGTATTAAACCCTCAAAAGGGCACCTCCTAATTATCACGTTTGCTTAGTTAATTGTCGGGTCAAAGTAATTAAAATAAAAGTCAAACGAGTCGTTTTTAAATAAAATTCATAACAAAAGATGTGGAAGCAATAAAATCAATTTTGTCACTTTAATAACTTGGTAAATATTAATTGAACATGTCTAGGCATGTTCAAGCCGACAGTTCTGAGTTTAGGCTCGGTTCGCAACCGAAAGTCGAAAAGTTGACTTTTTCTTTGACTTTCAGTTCTGACCCGATTTTGTTTAGTGTAGTTATGCCTTAGGATTCCTATAGGACCATATTATATGTTAGTATAACCCTCTAAGGTTATACAACATGGTTCCATAGAAATCCTAGTTCATTGCATGTTTCCATTAAATGCTTAAAAGTTGACCGTTATGCCCTATTTCCATTAAAACGAGATTTTTGAAAATGTGAGAGGACAAAAACCTTTATTACTGATATTTAAGTATGTCCTAAAAATTTGACGTCAGTTTATGGTCTGAAATGAGAGTTATGCTCGATATCGTAAAATGAAGGCTTTTTATTAATTAAATGGCATTTTTGGCATAAATCCTATTTAAACCCAATTTTTGGTACCAACTTTCTACCCACTGTTATAATATAATATTTTGGGATTTTTAGAAATTTTTTACAAATTTTATAATGACCGTAACATAGAGTTCTATCATAAATTCGGTAATTGACGATAAAGCCCTTTTAGTTAATAAAATGAGTTTTACACATCATTTTGATGCCAAACCTTTTTCTACTGATTTGATACATTACATAAATTATTTTAAACAAGATAAGACTAATCAAAACCTCAGATTTCCTTAACCAACCCGAATATCGTCAAATACCGACTTTTACGCTTATTAAGCGCATAGTATGGTTTGGAACCATATTTAACGCTTAAGACTTGTTACCTACTGATATTATAAGCAAATTTTTATACTTTAACATTAAGTAAAAGTTTTGAACTCAGATTTCCAAATTTGACCCTTAAATCTTATGTGAAATGACCAAAATACCCCTACGGTGCATAGTTTGGCCATAAATGATTAAACACATATATGTATGATATCTTGCTGATGTAACTTGATAAAATTAATATTTTTACTGTATAATTTAGACCAGAACCTCAGTTTACTATTTAACCCATTTTATAAACTTTAAAATGACCAAAATACCCTTACAAGGCTTAAATTGGTTTTAAATTCGTTTTGGGCATAATGGAAGATACCTATTGATATCACAACATATTAAAAGCATATTAACTTGTGGAACTTGTTTATGACTCAGTTGGTTACCCGTTATGCATTTTCACGTTCGGTACGGTTTATGTAACTAGTTTGCATAAATTGACCGGAACGGGTCAAACCTTATCATTCTTAACTCAAAATCCGGAATGTATTTAGTTTACCCAATTTATACAAGTCTTCCTACTTGTTGGGTCTAAAATACATTCTAATTCGGTCTTCGCTTAATCTTGCGTTTTGAACTGTAAACCTTTCCTAAAAACTAACCGGTCTAAGTTACAACTTAAGTAAGACCTGTTAGGAATCTAATAGGTTAATAAAACCTTCGTTCCAGATTGAGAGCCCCGGTAGAAGTACTTGCACTTGCTGATAAGACAATACGGCTGGGTATAATTTACCTTTTAGCTCAGGTAAATACTTTTACCTTATGTAGGATTGTGTTGTGACCCAAACGAGTCAATCAGAAGAGCTCTTATCCGTTTCAGAGGCGGAAACAAAGAAACAGACTTGAAAAACAGCTTGTTTCACTTAAATTTTCCTTGTATATTGATTTCACACTGATTACAGTCAGACGGCACTTCGGCAGCACTTCGGTACCGGAAGAATGAACTACTACTAATGATCTCGCTTGAAATGCTATTTATAGGGATCTGATTTCGCTTGAAAGTGGTAGTGATCATTTCAAGCGAAATCACTAATGTTGTGATTTCGCTTGAAAGTGCACAAATCTCTTTCAAGAGAAATAACATGCTTTCAAGCGGAATCAGATCAATTACACCCTAAAACCTCCTATTTTCTCGTACAACATGTCCTGTTCTAACAATTCTAATACTAGACTCGATACAAGACGAAGTCAACAGACGTATGCACCAACAAACTCCCCTCGGATGTTGACGAGTCTTAAGTGTCGAGTCTTCAACGTCTTCAGTGTTTATCAGTCTACGGGCTTCCAGAAACTCTATCTAGCTCTTATCTCACTCTAATTCCTTGATCAGGTCTCTTAATTCTTTAAGTTCAAACTCTTAGCTCTAACAGACTCCCCCTCAAAATGTACTGGGATCGTAGTCTGGCTTTTACAGAAACAGGATCGTGACCTGGCTCTATACTCTCAATCAGAATCCAGGCTATCCTGCACATCCTCTACCCAAAACATAAGATTTACAAATTTCACAATTTGACAAACTTTAATCTTATCTTACCATTTATAGAATCAAAATTTAAAAAGATTTATCATTTTAATAATTCTGATGACCACTTGCAAAAACAACTTTATCTTATAACACATTTCCCAGCCCAGTTCGTCTTGTTCAGCACACGGAATTTTGAAAATCAGCTTTCCAATATCAGATGTCGAAAATCTTTTTGAATTTTTCAAAAAATTTTATGCTAAAACACACTGAACTCTTTTTGTAATTTTGTATATGAAATGCAAAGCAGTAATGAAATATTTACATACACTATTTTTGTGAGATTATGTAAGAGGATCATATCAGAATTTGAGACAAATCACTAACACCGTTAAGCTTTAAATATTTTAAGTTCTAAACGATTCACTTAGATTGTCAGTATACTTGTCCACTTAAATTTTCACACAAAGTTCAACTATTTCGAGATATGATATTAATGTTTTAAGCACTTAAACTTATCCACGTGTCCCACCTCTTGAATATACTCTCGTATCCAGATCCCAATATTCAATCTTACAGGTGAGTATACCTAGATGATATCTGTAAGGGGTTAGATGCGAAACCGTGAGAGCTCAGGTCAGAACTTTCTTTCAGCAGAGAGATGACGGTTCGACTTTTGGTGTGTCCCTTTTAAAGGATCTTTTCATCAACAGCACATGATTAGCATTTTTCAATGTTTCATCATTTTTTGTACTGAGGGCAGCGCTATATTTCAAGCAAAAGCAGAAAGTATTATGCGGGGACTAGGCTATTGCTTCCGCAAAATCAGAAGTCCCGGGATAATACCCCAGATATCACTGAGTATAAAGACCTAGTATCTCAGAAAGAGGGGTCATTTAAACAAGATTTCAGGGGTTACCCATATATCCGAGAGATGTTACCCACGATATAAGCAAGTTTGAATTTAGGTTTATATCTCATCACAATCTACTAAATGTGCAAAAATCTACTGACATATCATCAGTGAGACCGTTTATCACATTTTAACTATCCAATTCTTTAGCATGTTGTGATCGTCCACTGATGTACTATTATTTCCTCTTCTTGACAACAAAACTCGTTTTTTGATTTTATAATGTTTTTGTCTTTTTCAACTTTTCTAATGTTTTTGGATTTTTTGAAATTTTACTCCCCCTAAAATGCAAACACATTTAAAGAAATTTGAAAACAAACTGTACAAACAATGCGACAACTGATATCAAATCACTTCAGATCGCCATCCACTTGGCATAAACATTCAGAACTCCCCCTTACAACAAACTATTTTTCCCATTGTGATTTCAAAACACTTAAGTTTGTTTTAATCAAATGGTTTTTCCGAAAAATAAGTTTTGTTGATTTTATCACATGTAGGATCGGGGTCATCACATCATTTTGTTTTTAATCACCTGCATGAGGATTACATCAAGTTCAAATTAATGACCTTGATTAATCACTTAGACAGAATAAACCTCTGTACCACTAGTAAATAGGCACAATCAAAACTGATATGAAGAATGATGCCGATTTCTGCTCCACTCTTACCAACCTGGGAGCTCCGGCAAGTCAGGAATTTAGTTAGGAAAAACTTTCCCCAAAGCCTGACCAGCCTTGGGAGATTCTGGGACACATCTATCCCACCAACATTTTGATTTATAAAATTCTTTAGCGCCCTTTACCTTCCTATCAACCATCTTACTGAAAATATGTTTGACTTTCCCGTTGAAAGCATTCTCAACATCAAATTCTCCCTTATCAACGAAGAATTGATTTGAGATCTCAACCTTTCCCACTTTCGACTTCAGATTTTCCTTTGACAATGGAGGAAAATTTTCATCGTTCATTACAGGAACGGAATTCTCAATCTTTTTCTCAACAAATGACTCCTCTGATTTTATGGAATTAGATTCATTTTCAGAACTGCTTTCAGCTTTTACAACCCACTTTTGCTTATTCAAATCACCTCTTCTTTTGTAAAAACGTTTTGAACTTTCACCTTTTTCAGAACTAGAATTTTCAAACATTTTGTCCTTTTTCAAAATAGTTCTGTCTTATCACCAAATTTTCTTCTCGAATTAAAGTTAGAAGAAACTCCCTGTTCATGGTAGTTGGACTTGGGACAATTCCAAGCTATGTGTCCAACTTCTTGGCATTTGAAACAGGTTCTTCTATCAACCCTTTTAGCAAACATTTTCACATTCTTCTTCACTTCAGCAAGAAACTCCTGGTTTAACTGTTTCCAGAAAGGTTTCTTCTGTTCATCCTCCGAACTTCCACCTACAACAAATTTTGTTTTTGGTTTATAATTTTTCTCATTTTTATAATTTTCTGAACTACTAAAACCAAGACCTTTCTTTTTGAAATTACTGTTATAGTTCAGTTTCTTTTGAAAACCATAACCACAACCGTAACCCATTTTCCTGTTAACTCTTTGTTGAGTTCTTGAAGAAGTGTATTTGTTAGATTTTCCTTCAAGATTTAAATCTTTTATTTCGGAAATGTTAATTTATGTTAATTTGAAAACCTGTTTAATCATTTCAGTTTTGACACTTCTTATTGGAAATTCTTCATCAGAATATAATTTGTCTGAATCATTCAAAGTATAAGCTACTTTGATTGAACCATGACTCAAATTAGATTTTGATAACAAGAATTCCTTATTGTAAACCCTCTTGACCGGTGAACTCGGACTCTTCTCAGACGAACTCGAACTATCTGACTTAGACTCCGACTTTGACCCTTCATCCATATCCAACACCTGATCGACAACTTTCTTTACTAACTCAGACTCATGATCAGTGTTAGACGCTGTGAATGTGACATCAATATTGTCTAGTAATTCATCAATGATTTCAGACTTTAACTTGATGTTGAGAGCCTTATTAACACATTCCTCATTTGGATTTCTGGGAGAATAACTTTCAAAAATCGGTGGAGGACACTTGTTATACTTGAAACTTTGTGTCTTACCAGTATCCTCTTCTTTTTCTTTCTTCTTGAAAGCTTCAAGACCTGCAACAGTAGGATAAACACAAGCAATCAAATAATCACATGTAGTGTAACTCAACAGTAATCGTTTAATCCTTTCACTCTCTATCTTTTCTAATTCCAAGTCTTGCTTCAGCTTAGCACAGTCTTCGATGTAATCATTTATGACGCTCTGCTTTGTCATCAAAGTTGCATTCATCTTCATTTGAGCATTTTTAATTTCTGAATTTGTCTTTTTCAGACTATCAACAGTTTTGTTCAGAACATCGTATGACTCTTTCACATACTTCACATCAGACACTAAATCTTCTTTAATCTTCTCCAACTCAGCAATCTTCTTTTCTTTCTCCTCACAAGCTTTGCAAGATTCTGAACATTTCAAACATGGTTTTCCAATTTCAACCGCTTTTTCAATTATCTTCTCAACTTCGACAACTTTTTCAACTTCAACTATTTTCTCTACCACTTTCTCCACTTCAATAATTTTTTCTATTACATTCTCAGTCACTGCTTCAACTTTTGTTTCCCCAGCTTCTGTCTTTGCCTTAACATCAGCTAGCATTCTTGTTGCTTCCAGCTCTCTCTTTAATCTGTCAATCTTCTTTTGATTCAGCATCTCAACTTTATCTGCATAGAAAAAATTAAAGCTGTCAGGATCAATGCTTTTTCTACATTTGTTAAGATATTCTTCCTCATCATCAGTATCAACATCACTTCCTAGATCAGGAAAAATTGGGATTCTTTTCTGATTAGCCTCATCTTCACCCAGAATTCTAGCAACAAGAGCTGAACCAGGTATGTATTTGTCCCAAATAAAACCCTCGGCAACTTTTTCATCATCTTGATGAATAAATAAAGCTTTCTTCTTTCCATCGTCAATGGGACGAGATGATGATGGTTGTTGCTCAATCTGATGAAAAATTGATTTCTGATAATAATTGTTCTTATCTTGATTCTCAGTTGCTTCTTGGTTTTTACACTCTCGTTTAAAATGACCTTTTCCTTTGCAACGAAAACAAGTCACTTTTGATTTGTCAAATCCTAAAGCAGAATTTGCCAGATCACGAAAACCATCTCTGCCAGTGATTTGTTGAAATTTTTCAGCTCTCCTGCAAGCACTAGCTAAACACCACTTTACATCCATCAACTCAAGTTCCTGTGCATCAATTTGGTCATAATCTTCTTTTGTAAGCATTGGATTTCCAATTTTGCCAGCAATCAAATTTTCATATGATTCCAACATAGCAACGAGTGATGCCATGTGTTGCTTAGCAATTTCAGGAGACAAGTTGTGACCATTTTGAATGTTTAAAGTAACATTGCACTGCAGATTTGTAGAATTCTGCTGTTGAGGAATTGATGTTGTGATGTTTGGATCAAAACTTGAAAATGATGAAGAATATCCACCACTGTGAGTTGTAGTGCTAACATTCGGACTAGAGGATCCATCAGCACTAAAAGCAGTACTAATCTTTGGACTTTGGCTGGGTGTAGCCTCAAACTTGTTCCCTCGGTAATACAGACTGACATCCTGTTTAGCATTTGGATTTGTCATAATAGTCGTTTTCTGGATGTCTAACTCGTGTTCCTCAATTCTCTGAATAAATTGTGCCAAATTCAAATCCTGAGACTTCCTCATGTGTTTCAAGATCATCAAATAAGTTCCCCACTTTTGCTGTGGTAGCGCTTCAGCAAGTTTATCCACCCATTCTTCATCATCCTTCACAATTTCCATTCTTCCCATTTCCAAAACAAGATGACAATATCTGTCTATGGTCTGTTTTGTTGTTTCATGATCGAAAGCTACAAATATATCAAACGATTTCTATAATAACGCCTTTTTATTTTTGATCATATCTGTGCTTCCTTTGAATTTTTGAATTAGTGCATTCCAAATTGATCTAGCAGTACCCTCATGTTGAAGTAAAAAAAGATGTCTTCCTTTACTGCTTGTTGTAAAAGACTAATCATCATTTTTTCGCTTGTATACTTTAATTTATCACTTTCTGAAAAATCACAAAAAGATTTTTCAAGCCCACACATTTTTTCGGTTTCTCGTAGTCTTTGTTTAAAGCACACCATGCATCAAACTTGTATGCCTGTACCCAATTCTCAAACCGATTCTGCCACCCTTTAAAATCTTCAATATACATCAACTTTGGTGGTTTTTGGTAAGTTCCCGTCTCGTTCTCACTGTATAAAGTTTCAGCAGCAGTAACTGGAGCAACGGGTGTCGCGAATGCATTATAAAATTCTTCAGCCATGTTTCAGTAAATTTTTCACAAAATCACAGATTCAAGCGGAATTCTAATTCAAGCGGAAATAGCTCTTGAAGCGGAATATCCCTTGAAGCGGAATAACACTAAAAGCAAAAATACACTCTCAAGCGGAATCACCCTGAAGCGGAATAACACCCTGAAGCAAAAACAACTAATTTCGCTTGAATCAACTCAAGCGGAATCACACCTTTGAAGCGGAATCAACTAAATCACCTAATTTCGCTTGAAACGGCTCAAGCAAAATCATCCATTGAAGCGGAATAAGGTATTTCCAAGCGGAATCAAGTGACTTTTCAAGCGGAATAACCGGTTCAAGCGGAATCAACCTGCTTATCTCGCTTGAAATGCTGCTGACGTCATCTTGTGCAATCGTGTTTTCAAGCAGAATTACGAATTTTAATACTTTTTAGATCAATTTTAGGTCCAACTCTTTCCAGGATTAGTTAAAACATAGTTTCGCTTAAAATATGTGAAATTCAGACCATTTTGACCGTAAAATTTTGTGAATTTTGTAAAAGAAAGTGTAGAAGTCAGAAAAATGGCTATTTTTTGCAAGAACTCTTCTTCCTGAGCTCTGATACCACTTGTAGGATCGTTTCGTGACCCAAATGAGTCAATCAGAAGAGCTCTTATCCATTTCAGAGGCGAAAACAAAGAAACGGACTTGAAAAACAGCTTGTTTCACTTAAATTTGCCTTGTATATTGATTTCACACTGATTATAGTCAGACGGCACTTCGGCAGCACTTCGGTACCGGAAGAATGAACTACTACTAATGATCTCGCTTGAAATGCTATTTATAGGGATCTGATTTCGCTTGAAAGTGGTAGTGATCATTTCAAGCGAAATCACTAATGTTGTGATTTCGCTTGAAAGTGCACAAATCTCTTTCAAGCGAAATAACATGCTTTCAAGTGGAATCAGATCAATTACACCCTAAAACCTCCTATTTTCTCGTATAACGTGCCCTGTTCTAACAATTCTAATACTAGACTCGATACAAGACGAAGTTGACAGACGTATGCACCAACAACTTATTTCCCTTATACGGGCTTGGGATACGGTAAATTATTACCGCTTGGTCGGGTGTAGAAACCTTTTAATCGGAGATGATTAAATTGCATAATCCCGTTTTAATCAGTATTGCTTGATAACAAATAACATTGGGGGTTAATGACCGTGTCCTGGATATCCTTGGCCCATTTAAAAAGCGTAAATGGCCACAACTTAAGCACAGGGTGTAGGCATACACCTGTCTGTTGCGTATGTAAAAGATATACTCACTCGTGAGGAAACTTCTTGTGAGTTTATATTTGTGGTGTGTTGATTAATCTTGTTCGGTTTATTTAACAACGGCCCTAAATGTTGGACAAACATGTAAATGTGATACAAGATTGTTATTAATATAATTGTCCCAAGTTATAAAAGAATATTTATGCCTTGTGCATTTAAATCAATTTTCATAATTATTTTCAAAAGAGTCAGTTAATTGTATTTACCAGTGTAAACTGACGTATTTTCCAAAAAGATTAAGTGACAGGTACTGTATGTAATTGGCTAGGAGCTCGTGGCGTTAATAAGGAATCTTGCAAGTTCTAAACGTCTAAAGTCTGTTGAACAATGTTTATATTTCTGTTTTAAGATCCGCCTGTGGATCCATATACAACCGTTGTGTAATACTTTATTATACTTTCGAATCGGTTTGTATTATTATTACTTTAGACTTCCGTTGTGCATTGAACTGTGATTATTTGACTATGATGATATCAACTATGTCACGATACTCCCCACCGGGCCCACCGCTAATACGTGGAAATATCAGGGTGTAACAGATTGGTATCAGAGCCAACATTGAGTGAATTAAACACTAGCCTTTTGTGTTTAATCTCAATGACAAAGTAGCACATTCATTGACTTCCGAGTCTAGACTTGAACTAGGGATGATCTCATCCCTGTTATATGTATACATTGTTTTCGATATTTGCGTATTACAGGAATGTGTCGCCGAGCAAAGACGCCATTGGTGGAAGCTCTCCAAACCCGAAGACTAAGAATGTTAAGCTTCGTACCACGGCCTGAATAAGCGTACGACCAGTATGGAGAAAGGACCTTTTTGAACCCATTCCTGAAAAATTAAACCAGTTAAACCCATTAACCATATTTTAAATTCTGTCCCTGAGACTCCCACTCCAAAGATAATACCTATGGACCCAAACGACCCAAATTTCTTACCTCCAAGTCTTGGAATCCCAAACTTCGATTATACTTGTCCTGACCTTAACTGTGATCCATATTATTCGTTAACCATAAAATCCTTAGGTTCCACTTTTGCAAAGATTCTTAATACAGAGGATTTCAACTACCCACCAAATCCTAAGTATCCGTACCACACACAGTGAACCAAGGAGAAAACTTTCAGGAATAAAATGAAGAAGAAAATCCCTTTTGTTATATTTCATTTCTATAGTAGTCCCTATAAGGACAAATATATCTGTCAAGTCCCTGCGTGGGCGAATTTCTTTGTTTAAGACCCGTTTAGGGCAATTATTGTAATTCTTTAAGACTTTCTATAAAAAGTTTCCTTTTTGAAATTTACTTTGGTATTAAACATATACATATGTATTATGTCCTAAATCAGAACGTCATTTCAATTTATGATTGCTCTGCCATTATATCTCAACGAAAAATCTTAAAGGTATAACCTAGCCTATATGTCGTTTTAGACATGGCTACATTGGTAAAGCCTTTTTAAGATAATAGATCCTTGTTAACACCTAAGAACGTGTTAGCACTCTTGAGAAATGTGGTTCGAGAAAATCACAATAGTCATCCTTGGATTCTTCCAATTTAGCCTAAGTGATTTAGAAATCATGGCTCAAATCATCAAAATGATCATATCATAAACATCCATTAGTGATGAAGTGCCTACGGACTATATCTATTGTCCTAAAGATAAAAGACAGTTGTAGTCTTTCACTCCCTGTCAAGAAAGGTAACGAACTATGTTCAAACCTTAATGCCTCGATCCTATAAAATCATGGCTTATAAATACAAAATTGTCCTCGTGACAAGGCCTTTTGTGCCATTTCAATATCCTTAATAGTTTATAACTGGATTAATTATAATGAAAAGTTTAAAATAAACCTGATTATCAAATTAACCAAATATGGTCTATTTATACCACGGTTAATGAACCATCGAAGATGATGACTCCAAAATAGACTTCTAAGCAAAATTATTGACAATTGTTTTATAGAAAACAAGCTTCAGCATGTCTGAATCAGACGAAGTCAATAGTCATCCCACCATGAGGAATGAGAATACAAGGATGAATGTAACGGTTGCAGATTTACAGACAATGATAGATATTCAAAGAATCAAGTGGTACTCGCAGTGGGACCCAATTTGTGCCTCACACAAAAGCACCTTCTAAGACGCATACGTCTTATAAGATTGATTCTCATCATTCTTCAAATCAGAGAAGTGTTCCATCCAGACAAATTGTACTCAATCAGGAGCCAAGTGTTAAGACCTGATCTTATAAATACTTTGTCTCTTACAAACCAAGGGACTTCACATGAGAAAAAAGAGCCATCAATTGTATGACATGGCTGGATGAGATGGACACAGTAGTAGACATCAGTGGTTGTGCAGAGCAGGATATTGTGAAGTTTGTTTCGCAATTATTTAAAGGAGAAGCGTTGGCAGGGTGGAGATCATTGATCCAAGCCACAGGGAAGATCCTACTTTATAGCCTGTCTTGGGAGCAATTTGTTGCACTAATCAAGGAAAACTTCTGTCCTCAGCATGAGGTAGAAAGGATAGAAACAGACTTCTTGACTCTGGTCATGAAGAATTTAGATTGTCAGGCTTACGTGACAAGTTTCAACACCATGTCCCGCCTGGTTCCCTATTTAGTCACCCCTGAACCTAAACGCATAGCCAGTTTGATTGGAGGCCTAGCACTAGAAATTAAGGGAAATGTTAAAGCATCTAGGCCTACCACATTTAGGTTCGTGGTGGACTTATCCTTATCTCTCACTTTAGATGCAATCAGGAATGAGTCTGGTAAGACTTCTGACGAGGGAAAAAGGAAAAGAGAAGAGGAGAACTCTCATCGATCTGACAAGAAGAAAAAGGGAACTTCTGAGCACAGGAAAGATTCCGAGTTTAGGAAAAACTCGAGTCAGTCTAATAACAGACCCAAATGCAGTAACTACAGAAAGCGACATTCAGGAAAATGTACGATCGACCCACGTGCTAGACTGTGTGGAATTTGCAAGACCAAGGGTCACAAGACTTTAGATTGCAAGGAGTTGAAGAACGCGACTTGTTACAACTGTAACGAGGAAGGGCACATCAAAACCAACTGCCCAAAACTTATAAAGAAGCCTAAAGAGGCCAAGAAAACAAACGCGTGAGTCTTCTTGATGAACTCCCAGGAGGCAGGACAGAATGATAACGTCATAACAGGTACCTTTCCTTATCAATGATATTTATGCGGGAACTGGTTTGATTCTGGCGCAGATAAGTCTATTGTGGACAATAAATGTTGTAAACTGTTGTATCCGCCTGTTAAGACTCTAGACATATAACGCGAGGTAGAAATGGCCAATGATACTTTAGAGACTGCTTCAACAATTTTAGATGGATGCTTTATATCCATTAAGAATAACTCTTTTACAATATCTTTATGGCGAGCTTTCAAGCTATCCAAAATCATTAGTATGACAAAGACAGATGTAACATTTTGATCCCCTGTCAAAAAGGTAATGGACTAGGTCCAAGCCTTGAATGCCATTGATGGTCCTTTTGTGACCTAGGCTATATATAATTGATATACATTTAAATAACATTCATTGGGAATGTTCATACCATATTAGCCTGTATGGTTTAATGATACCATGGTTAGTATATGTTAGGTCATCAGGATGATGAATAGCTGTTGTAGTGCAACTAAGTAATTGTTTCATTTGGTGTTAGGAACCAAGTCTCGAGTATGACAATCGGATAAGACAACTGTCAATTGCGCCAGTGATGATGTGACACATGCTAATGATGCTACAATTGTGAGCCTCAAAATTAACAAAGATGTTCTCCAAGCTATGATTGACGCAGCTGTGAGAAAGGTCATGAGAAAGTTCAAAGAGCCCAATGCTACTTGCTCCAAATCCCATTTAAAACCACACTTCCTTACTCACGAGAAGGATCTTGTTCATGCCTCGGATGCAAGGGAAGAACTAAAAAGGAAAAAGGAGGAAGATAACTCCCCGATTTCTAAAAAAAAGGTAAGCTTGAGCTCAATAAGAACCAACAAAAGTCCAATAAGAAACCTGTATGCAAGACCTGCTGTAAAAGACACTGGGGGCAGTGTCGAATGGATCGAAAGCCAAGACCGTGTGGCATCTGTAAAAGAACTAAACATAAAACCCATGAATGTAAGGACATAAAGGATGCAGTATGTTTCGGCTGTTACGAGAAAGGCCACGTCAAGACTACGTGCCCTAAATCTGTCAAGGTAGGTGCGGCTGAGGATAGAAAGCCTAAGAATGAAAGCGCTTAAACTCTCCTGATGGATGCCAGAGGTAGTTCATATCATTAATGAGATCAGGTACATTCCTTATCATTTATCAGTAAAATAAATGCTAAGAGTTATGTTTTGATTCGGATACCAATAAATCCTTCATAAATTATAAGTATAGCAAACTTTTAAAATTTTCCCATAAGAACCCCAGAAATTAAGTGTAAGGTAAAACTTACAGGCATAAATCATAGGAACCATTTCTTCTATTCTTGTCAGAAATCTTCAGGCATAAATCCAGATGGAGTACGTCAGTATATGTTAGTTTGTTATGTCATTGATTTCTATCAACTGCGAATACCAGAGTATATGTTAAAAGCGCCATATGAGGATTGGTGTATCTTAATATGTTCCATAGATTGCTTCAATGCCTGATCAGTATGGAGGTTTAATGCATGGAACCACTGAGATATCTCAATGGTCATGTTGTACTAAAGTCGGCTAATGGTATTCAAAGAAGATATCCAGAATGGAAATGTCGAAGTAAGTGTCTCTGATTAAGGAATCCATGGACTCGTAAAGTAAATGTGTCCTTTATCTGACACAGGCAATGATAGATGAACCGAAGCTTGAGATTTAGAATATCTCTCTAATCTCCTTGTGTCTTGGTTATCTTCTCCAAAGACTACCCTGTTTGCCTCCTGAAAGGCAAGTAGAGTTAAGATCTACATCCCGTATAGGGCTGCATTATTGTGAAATCTCCATGACGATTAGTACCATCATTACTAGAAGAATCAAAACCCTAATTAAATGAATTTTAAGATAAAGGTTCTTAAAGCCTAATTCAAATTCTGAGAATTTCGGTATTATTAATTAAGAAAGACGGTTCATTATGCTTATGCATTGATTACCGCAACCCTATTTAGGCAACAATTAAGAATCGCCATTAGCTGCCCAGGATCGTCGATTTGTTCGACTAACTGTAAGGATTAGCTATTCCTTAAGATTGGTTTAAGAAGTAGTTGGAATAAACATCTCACCTTAAATAAGCTTTCCTATAATAGTTGTTATATAAGTATCAAGGCTGCTCCTTTGGAGACTTTGTATAGATGGAATGTCAAACGTCCATTTGATGGATAGAATAGTGGTAAATCCAATTATCAGGATCTGAAAGTTACCTTGGAATCGATGGATAAGATCATATAAATTTATGATCGTCTAGAAGCTACCAATAATCGGCGGAAAACCAATAATTGATGAAAGTCGCAAACCTCTTAAGTTCTTGTTAAAGATTCAACAGAAAGTATCACCCTGGAAAGGTGTGCTGGAATTTTAATACAATGGACTAGTTAAGCTCTAGATATATAGGATCATTCGAGGAAATCGAATATATCAAGATTGGTAGCCTATAAGGTAAAACTTACTGGAGGAGCTTGATGGAAATCAATACGTCCCACACTAGTGATTTAAAGATATGTTTCGCCGATAAGTCAAGAGCATTATCACATAATGATATGCAGATTAATGAAAATTTATGGTTTGATGAGAAACCCGTATCAATTAAGGATCGACAGGTTAGGAAGCTCCGAAAGAAAATATGTACCTATTGTATAGGTCAACTGAGATGCCCTTAGAGGCCCAAATATGTTGCGGAGGTTAGGTCCATTATACGTCAGAAAGTACTTCCATTACTTAGCAAATCTCGAGGCCGAGATTTCTTTTAAGGGGGTGAGGATGTAATGCCTCGTAAAATCATGTCCAATGATATGTTGACACGTGTACTAAACCTTAATAAAGTCAAACGTTGACTACGAGGGACTAATTTTGCGAAAAATCAAAAACTTTGAACAAGAAAGGACTAAAAGTGTCAATGTGCTTAATATAAGCCTCCGAATGATGTTACACAGTGTTCCTATTCACATATGAGCCACTAGTTGATCGAAAGTAGCCGTTTGCGTAATTAATTGAAAGTTTGCGCGACGAGGGGTTAAAAGCTTCAACATGTAAATTCTTACCTCTGAGTGACCTTTTAACAAACCGAGAGCTTCATGATGGTTGATTGTCCTCTCGGGGATGCCAAATATTGGCCATCTAAGGCTTTTATGCCTTTAAGTGTCGTTACACACAACTTTGCAAGTTTAAGGGGTAAAAAGCACCATTATGTTTAATTATACCTCTGAACGACCTTTTTACGAACCCGAAGCATCGTGATGTTTAATAATACTCTCAAGAATGCCTAATATGGATTAGATAAGGCTTCGATGCTATTAAACGATGATATGCGCAAGTTTGCGCATTAGAGGGACCAAAAGCATCAACTTTTGAATCTACACCTTTTGGTGACCATTTAAGTGAACGTATTTAAACTCAAGCTCGGGAATACTCAATATGGGCCACGGAAGGCTTGGATATCATTGAGCGACATTTCGCGCTATTTTGTGCGATTAAAGGACTAAGAGCGACGTCAAGCGAAACTACGCCTTTGAAAGGCCTCTGGAGCGAACCGGGAACTTCGTGACGTTCTGTTATCCTTCCATGTATGCCGGAGTGGGCCGCTAACATTTTAAACTCATATTATCATATATATTATAGTTACGTGCTAATTCCGTCAACTTCGGAAAGTTGTTTTTGCATAAAAACTCATAAGGGCCTTTCATGGCATAACCTCAAAATACATCTGATGTGAGCCTAGAATCGAGAGTCCACTGGGCTGCCCCTTTTTCATGTCAATTACAGCAGCAAAAACAGCTTATATAGCTGTTTCGCGCAAAGAATAAAACTCAGGGACTGATTCTGCACTTTCTGCCAAACTTTGAGTCTGGGTCGGATGCTTAGGTAGGCCGCGTAAGCCCACTTGGGCCTTCTACGCGGGCCGCGACCCACAAACAGCAAAAACAGACTGTTTCTTCTTGTTGTTGGTTTCGTTTTCTTTGTTGAACACTCACATTAAAACCATCAAACTGAATCCTTGGGCTGCACATTGATTATAAACAGCTGTAATACACCTGTTAAGATCTAATGAACTCTTGAAACACTTGGCATCATCCTATTCCATCTCAATTTCTATAAATAGGCCAAGATTTTTCACTATCACTTGCACATTCCTTGTATTCTGCTCTTGCTCTCAAACTAAGAGGATCCTGAACTTTTGGGAACCTCCTTTCAGTCCTAAGGACCACTTGTAAGTGTTCCTTTTGTGCTTAGATATTTTGTTTGGCTCTTAAAGCCGAAAAGTCAAGCGTTTGCATAAACGCTTTGACTTTTAGTACGTTTAGCCATTGTTCGCAACGAAGATGGCTACGTGATCGAAATTAGGTAGGTAAAAAAAATTTAACCCTCAAAAGGGCACCTCCTAATTATCACGTTTGCTTAGTTAATTGTCGGGACAAAGTAATTAAAATAAAAGTCAAACGAGTCGTTTTTTAAATAAAATTCATAACTAATGATGTGGAAGCAATAAAATCAGTTTTGTCACTTTAATAACTTGGTAAATATTAATTGAACATGTCTAGGCATGTTCAACCCGACAATTCTGTTTTTAGGCTCTTCGCAACCGAAAGTCGTAAAAGTTGACTTTTGCTTTGACTCTCCGTTCTGACCCGATTTAGTTTAGTTTAGTTTAGTTATTCCTTAGGATTCCATTAGGACCATATTATATGTTAGTATAACTCTCTATGGTTATACAGCATGGTTCCATAGAAATCCTAGTTCATTGCATGTTTCCGTTAAATGCTTAAAAGTTGACCGTTATGCCCTTTTTCTATTAAAACGAGATTTTTGAAAATGTGAGAGGACAAAAACCTTTATTACTTATATTTAAGTATGTCCTAAAAATTTGACGTCAGTTTATGGTCTGAAATGAGAGTTATGCTCGATATCGTAAAATGAAGGCTTTTTATTAATTAAATGGCATTTTGACATATTTCCTATTTAAACCCAATTTTTGGCACCAAACTTTCTACCCACTGTAATAATATAATATTTTGGGATTTTTAGAAATTTTTGTCAAATTTTATAATGACCGTAACATAGAGTTCTAGCATAAATTCGGGAATTGACGATAAAGCCATTTTAGTTAATAAAATGAGTTTTACACATCATTTTGATACCAAACCTTTTTCTACTGATTTGATACATTAAATAAATTATTTTAAACAAGTTAAGACTGATCAAAACCTCAGATTTCCTTAACCAACCTGAATATTGTCAAATACCGACTTTTACGCTTATTAAGCGCATAGTATGGTGTGAAACCATATTTAACGCTTAAGACTTGTTACCTACTGATATTATAAGCAAATATTTTTACTTTAACAGTAATTAAAAGTTTTGAACTCGGATTTCCAAATTTGACCCTTAAAGCTTATGTGAAATAACCAAAATGCCCCTACGGTGCATAGTTTGGCCATAAATGATTAAACACACTTATATATGATATCTTGCTGATGTAACTTGATAAAATTAATATTTTTACTGTATAACTTAGACCAGAACCTCAGTTTACTATTTAACCCATTTATAAACTTTAAAATGACCAAAATACCCTTACGGGGCTTAAATTGGTTTTAACTTGTGGAACTTGTTCATGACTCATTTGGTTACCCGTTATGCATTTTCGCGTTCGGTACGGTTTATGTAACTAGTTTGCATAAATTGACCGAAACGGGTCAAACCTTATCATTTTTACCTCAAAATCCGGAATGTATTTAGTTTACCCAATTTATGCAAGTCTTCCTACTTGTTGGGTCTAAAATACATTCTAATCAGGTCTTCGCTTAATCTTACGTTTTGAACAGTAAACCTTTCCTTAAAACTAACCGGTCTAAGTTACAACCTAAGTAAGACCCGTTAGGAATCTAATAGGTTGATAAAACCTTCGTTCTAGAATGAGAGCCCCGGTAGAAGTACTTGCACTTGCTGATTAGAATATACGGCTGGGTATAATTTACACTTTAGCTCAGGTATATACTTTTAACTTATTTCCCGTATACGGGATTGGGATACGGTAAATTATTACCGCTTGGTTGGGTGTAGAAACCTTTTAATCGGAGATGATTAAATTGCATAAACCTGTTTTATCACTATTGCTTGATAACAAATAACATTGGGGATCAATGATCGTGTCCTGGATATCCTTGGCTCATTTAAAAAGGGTAAATCGCCACAACTTAAGCACAGGGTGTAGGCATACACCTGTCTGTTGCGTATGTAAAAGATATACTCACTCGTGAGGAAACTTCTTGTGAGTTTATATTTGTGGTGTGTCGATTAATCTTGTTCGGTTTATTTCACACCGGTCCTAAATGTTGGACAAACATATAAATCTGATACAAGATTGTTATTAATATAATTGTCCCATGTTATAAAAGAATATTTGTGCCTTGTGCATTTAAATCAATTTTCATAATATTTTCAAAAGAGTCAGTTAATTGTATTTACCAGTGTAAACTGACGTATTTTCCAAAAAGATTAAGTGACAGGTACTGTACGTAATTGGCTGGGAGCTCGGGGCGTTACTAAGGAATCTTGCAAGTTCTAAACGTCTAAAGTCTGTTGAACAATGTTTATATTTCTGTTTTAAGATCCGCATGTGGATCCATATACAACCGTTGTGTAATACTTTATTATACTTTCGAATCAGTTTATATTATTATTACTTTAGACTTCCGCTGTGCATTGAACTGTGAATATTTGACTATGATGATATCAACTACGTCATGATACTCCCCACCGGGCCCACCAGTAATACGTGGAAATATCGGGGTGTGACACCTCTTTAGCTCGACTAACAAATCAACACATGATTTGTTAAAATAATGATTATGTCGTTACCCCAAACTATCCACCAAATCCAATGGATAGCCCGATAACGGGATTTGTCAAATCATATGGTGCCATAACATACTACTGGTCGGCTTGATCAAAGTTAATGAATGTCATTAGTATTTTGAACTAACGCACCTGCATGTTCGTTCACTAATGAATGCCATTAGTCTTTTACATAAACCACAGTCTTTGTTTTAAAAACTTGAAAAAGCATTTAGCACATATGAGTCACCCCAAAACAATTGAAAGCATAAAAGAGGGGAGTTATGTACTCACTTGGGATTGCAAAGTATCTTTGAATCAAGTGAAATATCAAAGCTTCGTACGTGTCCTAACGTGTCCTAACATCGGGTAACTATGTTAAAGTAACGGTACATAATCGGAGGAATCGGATAGAATGAGGTCTTGTAAACCAAATGAGTGTTGGAACTCATATGAAATGGTTAAACAAAGTCTACATTCTGATTTGGAATGAATCCTAGGTGCTTTTGACCCGTTATGACCCGTTAAGGTAGTTTGTGCTACTATAACGCGTCATTTGCGCAAAATCGCATTCGGATGGTTAAACTAATCCTATGATAAGTCTTATACGCCTAAACATGTTTAATAATGTTGCAATATCAGTTTAAGTGTCAAAAATTAGGTTACATATGCTTAAAATGAATTTTATGCCTGAAAAGGGCATTTTGCTCATTTTTTATAGGCATATAAACAACCTATCATACAACTAACCAATCGAAGTGACCATAAGGTATAACCTCTGGAGGTTATTCCCTATACAACTATGTTCACAAATATGTGTTTGGTCGGATCCTAATTATTGACCAAACAGGTCGGATTCAAAACTCAAAGCGGTGGTCAAACCGCTCGACTTACGACCCTTAATAAGCACAAAACTAGAAGTCACGACTTAAACATGTCAGCACATGTTTAACTTAGTTGGAAAACCGATTTGATATCAAAACAAAGTGTTTTGATACCCGAAAATAGTTCCTTCGTAAAATGCACATAAATGTGCCTTTTTACCGAAACTTTGACTCGTCACTTTGACTAGTAAACATGGTAATCAGAAGGTATAATCGCAAGGGATTATAACCATCGTGATTACAATCACGTTGCAAAGTTCAATTGAACTTTGACTTGACCAATTCATGGTCAAAACCGAAAGCCAAACGCTGTTTGACTTTTAGCTTGATATAGCTAAAAATAAATTAACAAGACTAGGATGAACACTCACTTGTGTTCTAGGATGAAAGATGAACTAGAAAACTCGGATGGGAGGCCTCCTAATAAGGTAGCAACTCCACTTAGAGTGTTTGAGATAAGAAAGATATGAAGGAGCAAGGATTGAAGTAAAGATCATGGCTATTTATAGTTGTAGTGTAAGTTGTAGGATCTTGACAAGTGTATTATGTGTTGCCCAAGGATTAATCTTGTCCCTACATGTGTTTGGTTCAGGTTATAAGCCTTGGAGGATACATTACTTGGTCCCCAAACAAGAAAAAGAATCAAACAAAACCATGCAATTCAGCTGTTTTTAAAGAAAACAACTTTCTGTCCAGCATCAGTCCTCGCACCCCGCGACCCAAACACGCTCAGGGGTCGCGACCCGTGAGCCAGTTCAGCTCAGTTTCATCAACTGGCAGAAATGGTCCCTTCAACTTGTTTAATGTGTTTTTGACGCGTATAACCCCCGTTAACCTCAAATTCAGGTTTTATAAGGATGTTATAGCATAGGGGACTTGAAATATGCTTGGAAATATTGTTGATGTCCGTTCGTTCGGTCGTACGGTCGCGTTTTGCGCTTAATTACAACGGAAACTCAAACGGACGTGAAAACGATCCAAATTGCGTAACGAATGATATTTTTGCATTCACATCACTAAAATACAATATTTTAGTGATTTCAAAAAATTTTGGATGTGCGAATTGGCATACTTTCACAGTTTTGACGCTTTTAGTCCCTGTGATCAAATAAGCATATTTTCACATATCGAACCCTCCAAAACTTATCTCTAAGTTATGTTAAGGGAATTTAGGGTATGTTTAGCTTATGTCATCGTTCCAGAGTGTACGTTGCCATGATAATTGGCAAACTTTCGTAGTTTGTCGTAAATAGTCCCTGTGATCGAATAGACTTGTTTTTGACATACCCAACCCTTCAAAGCTTATCTCTAAGCTATGTAAAGGATATTTAGGGTATGTTTAGCTTATGTCACTGTTCCGGAGTGTACATTGTTAAAAACTGATTACGTTTGCATAACAGTTTACGTATAACTTCCAGAAAAGCTTCTCGAAAGTTTGAAATCATACATGGATTGAAATGTGTAATTGTCACATGTAATCGTACAATCCCGGGTATGAAATACAAGATTTCACTAGATTTGAAAATGCTTGGAATAGTACAACGGTCGTAAAGGCACAAATGTCACAGTCTCCCCTACTTTAGGAAATTTCGTCCCAAAATTTATTTTAAAAGGAAACTTGTGAAAACAGATGTCACTGTCTCACTTTCAAATGACTCCTCCGTTCCCTAAGTTAAACTCTGGGCTACGTTTGGATTTCCAGCGAATTTTGTTAATCGTATTCGTATGTTGTCTATAGGAAAGAATTCAGATCCGAAGATTTTAAACTTCATTCCAATAGATTGGTGTATGATTGTACCGGACCTCAAGAGTGTCATGTAATTGTCAAAGTGGTATTCTTGTCATAGTAAAATATGAAGAGCATGTGAATGCGACAAGGAGTTGGAGTCTCGAACAACGGATGAAAGAATGTTTCCTATGAAGACTATTATAGGAAACTTGTGTGTGCTCGAAGTTGAAGTCGGAGAGATAAAACAACATTGGTCAAGGTCCAGAACTTCTAGTAACGTAAATAACGCCACGCTTGCAGTGTAATAAGGAACACTTATATATAGGAACTACCAGCGGCGTATCCACCATGCCCTTATTACATTGTTCCCGTTTCGTTATTCTTATCACTATAGGTTCTTACACATGACAAAAGTTGTTGTGGTTTCTGTGCACTGAATTCCATAATTATGTATGCATCCATAATTACGTAATTCCTTGCATAGTCCGCACAGTTCATTTTATGATGTGTAGGGGAAGAAAATCAAATGAATAATCCTGTGATGACATTGACTAGACCACCATAGGGTCTCTTTAACTAGATCAATGAATGATCTTTTTAAATAGACCACCAAAGAGTCTCTTCAACTAGATCACCACATGATCTCTTTAACTAGATCGACGAACGATCTTTTTAACTAGATCAACACATGATCTCTTTAAGATCGACGAACGACCTCTTTAACTAGATTGACGAACAATCTCTTTAACTAGACCACCAAAGGGTCTCTTTAACTAGATCAACGAATGATCTCTTTAACTAGATTGACGAATCAATCTCTTTAACTAGACCACCAAAGGGTCTCTTTAAATAGATCAACATGTGATCTCTTTAACTAGATTGATGAACAATCTCTTTAACTAGACCACCAAAGGGTCCCTTTAACTAGATCAACACATGATCTCTTTAACTAGATTGACGAACGACCTCTTTAACTAGACCACCAAAGGGTATTTTAACTATATCAACGGATGATATCTTTAACTAGATCAACACCTGATCTCTTTAACAAGATTGATGAACAATCTCTTTAACTAGACCACCAAAGGGTCTCTTTAACTAGATCAATACATGATCTCTTTAAGTAGATTGACGAACAATCTCTTTAACTAGACCACCAAAGGGTCTCTTTAACTGTATCAACACATGATATCTTTAACTAGATAAACACATGATCTCTTTAACTAGATCGACGAACCATCTCTTTAACTAGACCACCAAAGGGTCTCTTTAACTATATCAACGCATGATATCTTTAACATTGGAATAGTACTTTAAAATCCAAGGGTATTGACTATTTGCATAGAAAAGCCCATTTAGGAATTAACATAGTACTTTTGGATATCTTTCTAAGAATCTATCATATGAAGATACGGAAGATTCTTCAAGGATTTTGGATAGCAAGCATTTGAATCAACAAAACACATAAACACATAATCACAAAATCATATAATCGTCAACTTGTCATCAATTTATCGTCAGTTTGTACATACGTATTGAAGTACACAAGGAATCCAATTAAGGACTTTGATTTGTACTTCAAACAACCATAAGGATCTAACTATAAAGATAGGAAGATCCTATAAGGATTTGGTTTGGTAACATCGACTTGCACATTGCCATATTGCATAAGTCCAATTAAGGACTTATGAAAAGTAACCTTAGGTATCCAAGCAAGGATTTAAAGTGGTACTTTGAATATTCGTCAAGAGTTATAACTTGTACCTTGTACTTTGTTTCTTAGAAGAAACGAGTACGTAGGATTTTTGTGGAGATCGCGAGTGACCACAAAAATGGAAGAAACTATAAGAGTAGTTTGATTTGCAAGGAATATGGTTCCTTGGTGTCGGTATCGTAGGGGTATGTCATTCATACACGTAATCACATTTGTTTCCGTACATCAATTTGGAATAAAGATTTATTTATAAACCAACCAAATTGTTTCAAAGTTCTTGGATAACAAAAAAAAAATAAAACATAAAGTTCAATTGTTCAAAGCATCATCGTCTTTAGCATGTGTCTAGTTAGTCGAATGTTCATCTACGGGCTGGATTTGCATTAACGAGCTTTGGGTAATTGTTTCTGAAATGGCCCATCCCAGTTGTAGCAAGAACCTGGTGGAAAACGAGCTTGAGCAGGATTTGTTGGAGGTTGGTTTGGAACACCTTGGTTCGGGGTAGTTCGACAAGCATTTACCAAATGACCAAGTCGCCCACATGAAGTGCACTGATGACACTGTAGGTGAGCTTGGTGGTGAGCATTACACCTGTTGCGTAGCGGTGTTGTACCGGAATAAGGCTTCCTTGCAGGAGGTTGAGCATGTTGGTTGTGAGTATTTTGGTTGGGTTGGGCAACAACCGCATAATTTTGTGAAGCCTTACGCTTCTTAGAAGGTTCGGCTTTGTTCCCTTGTTTTCCTCTTAAGTAGCATTAGATGCTAGTTTCTTGTCACCTTTGGGAAACAGTTTCCCTTTTCTGATTTGAGATTTAATTAAAGTAGCATCTAATTCGATAGCCTGTTTGACAGTGGTAGGGTTGCTACCAGTAACAATGTCCTGAACTGGGTCAGGAAGGCCACTGATTTATTTCTCAATTGCCTTATCCAAAGGCGTAACCATAGTTGGACACAACAAGCTCAATTCCTCGTACCGGTCGGTGTACGCATGGTGTTCTCCGCTATCCTATTTTAGATCGTCGAACTCCTTCTCAAGTGCCCTTTGCTCGTGACGTGGGCAGAACTCCTTCATCATAAGAGCTCGAAGCTCTTCCCATGTTTGTGCCATTGCCACATCGGCACCCCTATCCCTCATCACGCCGTTCCACCATGTGAGTGCTCTTTTCTGGAACACACTCAATGCAAACTCAACCTTTTGCTCGTTTGGGCATTTACATGATGAAACATGCTTTCAAGACTGTCAAACCACTATAGGAGCCCAGTAGCTCCTTCAGACCCAGTAAATGTGAGTGGCTTAGCTGAGTTAAATTGTTTATAGTTACACGAAGTAGGTGCATTGTTGTTATTGTTGTTTGCTTGATTTAACTTGGTTACTGGATTTGGGAGCACAACAGCGATTTGCTGAGCGATTATGGCTGCCATGGCGGCATCTTGAGTTTGATCACGTCGAGGAGGCATTCTAACAGGGCAAAGAAACATGAGAGAAAACGAGTGAGATGATATTGGATAGTCAAAATTCAACGTTAAAAATATCGATGAAGCATGAGGATTGTGACCATTTGTTCGTTACCTAAAATAAACAAACGACACGGTGACTAATCAAAGTTAATAAGTCTTTATAATGTATCGCGAAGATATGCTTTAGCCTATAGGTGGACACTCACCCCAACACTTCCCAGGTAAGAGTGAGTGGTCCGGTGATGCAGATTTGTATGAACACTCTAACCTTAGACAGATAACTCAGAGTACAGGCACCCACCCTTCCGGATTGCACATGTTCACATAATTAAACCCAAACTTTGACGAGATTTTGAAAACACCAAAGGCTTAAAAGCCTAAAAAAAATCATCTAAGGATAGATGATTTCTTGTGAAGTTTTGGAAAAATATTGACTCGTGATGTGTGTAAAATGCAACATATAAAATACATCAAATAAGGCATAAAACTAACCCTTTTTAAGTACTAATGTTGGAAAAAGAGTGCTTTTGTCTTCCTTTTGTATTTTCAGGATTAAATGAGCTCAAATTCACAAAAGAAGCAAAAAGACAGCTAAATCTAACATAAATACAAGAAAAGGAACACAAGTGGATTGCCCGACCCCTCAACGGCATCCTCCCAAGCAAAATAGAGAAGACAGAAGACTGAACACGCCCCGTGCTCAGCCAGCACGGGGCCGTGCCCAAGAAGCAGCAGAAAAGACAAACCTATAGAAGCTTCTATTGCCCAACACGGGGCCGTGTCCAGCGGACACGGGGGCGTGGCGAAAGTACAGCAGGCGCATTAATTGTAATTGCGAAGTACAATTAATGAAGATAGAGAATGTCAGACAGGCACGGGGGCGTGTCCAGCGGACACGGGGCCGTGCCCAGCCTTCTATTCAGCCTATAAATAGGAGTGCTTGGTTTCATTGCAACTCATCCCTTGGCACACCACCTCTCTCACACTTCATCCACCACCCACCACCATCACAACACCATCATCCACCACCATCATCCATTGTCCATCATAGAGTGTGTGAGTCGTCTGGGGATCCATGATTGATCGTAAGAGTTCTTGACAATTAAGGCCATGTTTGCCTAAGTCTCTTACATCACTTGGTGAAGACAAGTGTTTAGTATAATACTTTTTATTTTTAATCTTTTGCGCTTTTTATTTGGTTTTGTATTAATGACTTTAATAACTAGTTGCTTATGTTGAAGGTGATCTTTCCTTATCGTTTGTCCGTGGTGCCTTGGCATTATTTTACTGTCTATATAAAATAAAAGATTTTCACCATTCATATCTCCACGGTCTATATGGAGGTATGTTGGCTACCTGGTCGGGGGTTAAGGGAATGGTTTGGTAAGGGTCTTGCCCTTGTTCAGCATTTAGAGGTCCTGTAAGGGACCTGGGTCAAATTTAGTAGGATCTCTTTCAATGCCCATAGGTATTGGATGGCGGGGATCCAAACTCTTTGACCCCCTCATAAGTTAACTACTATTAATACTATAACCCGGCTATTTAGGACTGTATCCCTGCTGACTCAGACTACTTAGTCGAGGGTAACGTCACCGCCAAAAGCGGGGCCTACCATAATTTGCATTAATAACTTAATTCATTATCTTCCAATAATCCAACCCTTTAGGATTGTATCCTTGCTGACTCAAACTACTGGGTTGAGGGTAACGTCGCCTTCAAAAGAGGGGCCTACTACAATAACTAAGATAATCTCTTAAACAAGTGTAAAAGTGCGAAAATAATCAAAGGTTATACTAATACACGAGTCGGATCCAAGTGATTCATCTTGTCTATCTGTTTTTATTTTTATTTTATTTTTCAGCATTTAGTTAGTTTATTTTTCTTAGTTTAAAAATCTTTTCTAACATTTTGATTTGGTTAAACGTTGAGGATAAACCGGTATTAAAAGCTCTTGTGTCCTTGGACGACCTCGGTATCTTACCAACACTATACTACGTCCACGATGGGTGCACTTGCCCATATGTGTGTTTAGTGTTAGTAAATATCGTGTTTTATAAACTTAAAACTTGGCTAAAAGTGTAAAAAGGGCTTAAATATACATCTAAAATATAACACACTTCACGCACATCAAGTTTTTGGCGCCGTTGCCGGGGAAACAAGGATTTTAAGAAAGCTTAAAATCAACGGCCTAATTAGTTTTTCAAAACCTTTTTAAAACGCGCGCACATTTTTCTGCATATTAGTTTAGTTTGCATTTACAGTAGCCTGAACACGGGGCCGTGCTCACTGAAAACGCCCCCGTGCTGCACATTTTTTAGTTAGATACCCAGATACAGAGTCTAAACACGGGGCCGTGCTCATTGAACACGCCCCCGTGCTCAACGTGACCAGTAACTTTAAATAAAACGCCCAGATACAGACCCTGAACACGGGGCCGTGTTCACCAGACACGGGGCCGTGTCCAGCCTTCTGTTTCCGTCTTTGTTTTTGTTTTCTGGTCCCGAGACTCAATTGTGATCTGCTGAGTGATTCTTATGGATCAATACTTAGGAGGTTACAACTATACCTATAAGGAGGATGATTATATGAGAGACTATTGCACTAATTGTGGGAACCCGCACTCGGTACAATATTGTAACTTGTTTTAACCATCCGCTTCATACAACCATTATGAGGAGCCCAGGTACGAGCCATCAACTTCATACACATCCTATGAAGACCCAAGGTATGAACCTTCTCCCTCATACTCATATTTTGATGAACCAAGGTATGAGCCTTCGTACTCATACTTTGAGGAGTCAAGATATGAACCACCACCTTCATACACTTATTATGAGGAACCATGGCGTGAACAAGCCACCTCATATGGTACTATGAAGAACAAAGTTTCAACCCTTATCCATCATATACTTACAATGAAGAACAATGGTGTGAACCATCTACTTCATATGGGTGCTATGAGGGGCCAAGGATCGAACAACCGGATTCAAGCTTTGAGGATCCCAATTCTTTCTCTCTCACCGAAGTGACCAATAGGATATTAGAACACATTAAAACTATCGAACGTTGCATAAAAGAATCTCGCGCAAGGGAAGAAGAGTCCCGCGCAAGAGAAGAATTAAAATTTAATAATAACGTAGAGATAGTTGAAAATGTAAAAATGGAAGAACAAGAAAGTGAAAATACTGACACATGAGTTAAGCAACGAAAAAGGTGAGACCGATAATGTTAAATTTCAAGAAGAGTCTAATTTCGAGGAAATTAATCTCTTGTCACCTTCTTTCGAAAATCATTGTTTAGTAACCCCTCATGCCAAGTTTTTAAAAGAGTTAAACACTAGTGCTAAAATTGAAGAAATGGTCAGTGTTAAGTTAACAAATGATCAAACCTCGCTAATAAAAGAAGATCCTTCTGAAATTAACATCACACCGGTTCCGTGTTTCTTTCAAAATTCCTTTATTAGTAATATCACCATTGATAAAGATCTTTGTGTTAACATAATGCCTAACTATATTTTTGAAAAATTAAGTATTAGTGATTTTTCTCCAGTTCAAATACCCATTTTTCTATGCAATCGAAGGTAATAAAATCAATCGGTGTGGTTGAGGATGTCTTTGTTCAAACAAATCAAATGGTTATTCCAACCGACTTTGTCATCCTCGATGACGCCCCTCTAGTCTTAGGGAAACCTTTTGTGAAAACTCATGAAGCTTTGAAAAACCGGAAATTTAACAACCTACCTCTTCAATTAGGGGCATTCAAAAGGAGCATAGATCTTGAGCGTTCAATGAAATATCCTTTTGGCAATAATGACCCCCTAATTGAAGATGAAGATGAGCCACCCGATGCAACTGAAGAAGATGACCACTTTGTTGAATAAGAGGTCGCCATAGAACAAACCTTTAAGGTTCTTGATCTAGATGAGCCACAAAATAAGGTGTCTCCTAAAGACCCACCCATTGAGCTCAAAGAACTTCCTAAAGGTTTGGAATATGCTTTTCTAGACAAAGATGGTAATTTGCCTGTAATTATTTCATCTAAATTAAGTAACGTAGAAAAAGAGAAATTAGTTAATCTTCTTAAAAAACACAAAAATGCGATCGCTTGGAAGCTTGTAGATATTAAAGGAATAAGTCCTTCCATGTGCACGCACAAAATTCTAATGAATGATGACTACAAAACAGTAATCCAACCACAACGAAGAGTAAATCCCAATGTACAAGAAGTGGTTAAAAATGAAGTCATCAAGCTACTTGACGCCGGACTAATCTATCCTATCTCCGATAGCCCATGGGTGAGTCCTGTCCAAGTAGTCCCAAAGAAAGGAGGTATGACGGTAATAACTAATGAAAAAAATGAATTAATACCGACAAGAACCGTCACAGGATGGAGAGTTTGTATAGACTATAGACGATTAAATGAAGCAACAAGGAAAGACCACTTTCCTTTGCCCTTCATTGATCAAATGTTAGAACGACTATCCGGTCATAAATTTTATTGTTTCTTGGATGGTTTTTCAGGTTACTTTCAAATACCGATAGCACCTGAAGACCAAGAGAAAACAACTTTCACATTCCCCTACGGAACTTTTGCCTATCGACGCATGCCATTCGGTCTATGTAATGCACCTGCAACACTCCAACGTTGTATGGTAGCCATTTTCCATGATATGATAGAAAAGACAATGGAAGTCTTCATGGACGACTTTTCTATCTTCGGAGACTCATATGACCAATGCCTCGATAACCTTGACGAATGCTATCCCGATGTGAGGAAACCAACCTCGCCCTTAACTGGGAAAAATGCCATTTCATGGTAACAGAGGGAATAGTACTCGGTCACAAAATCTCAAGCGAAGGTATGGAAGTTGATCGAGCAAAAATAGAAACTATTTCTCGATTGCCTCCACCATCCTACGTTATAGCAATCAGAAGTTTCTTAGGGCATGCCGGATTTTATAGAAGGTTTATCAAGGACTTTTCAAAAATTTCAAGACCTCTAACAAAATTACTTGAAAAAGATGCACCTTTCATCTTCGACAAGGAATGCAATCAAGCATTTCTAACCCTCAAGGAAATGCTAGTCAATGCACCTATCATGATAGCGCCCGATTGGAAATTTCCTTTCGAAATCATGTGTGATGCAAGTGACTTTGCTGTTGGAGCAGTCTTGGGACAACGAAAAGAGAAGCATTTCCACCCAATTTATTATGCTAGTAAAATGCTTAACGATGCACAAGAAAATTACACAACTACAGAAAAAGAATTACTAGCTGTGGTGTTTGCTTTTGATAAATTCCGTTCTTACTTTGTTCTTTCTAAAACTGTAGTCTATACAGATCATGCAGCTATCAGATACCTCTTCAAGAAACAAGACGCAAAACCCCGTTTGATCAGATGGATTCTACTCCTCCAAGAGTTCGACATTGAAATCAAAGACAAAAGAGGAGTAGAAAACGCTGCTGCAGATCATCTTTCACGCCTAGAAGACCCAGCTTTGGAGGCAACCAGGGACGAGCAGATAAACGAAAAATTTCCCACAGAGTCCTTGGAGATGATGGAGAGTAGACAAGAACCATGGTATGCCGACTACGCTAATTATTTAGCTAGCGGTGTAGTCACCAAAGGATGGCCGCATCACCAAAGAAAGAAATTCTTTGCTGATGTAAAGCATTACTTTTGGGAAGACCCTTATCTTTTCAAAATGTGTGCCGACCAAGTCATCCGAAGGTGCGTCCATGGTAATGAAGCACGAAGAATTCTCCGTCATTGTCATGAAGGTCCATATGGAAGACATCATGGTGCCGCTAGTACCGCACGAAAGGTATTTGATTCAGGATTTTATTGGCCAACCATTTACAAAGATGCACAAGATCTTGTAAAGACATGTGATGCTTGCCAAAGATCAGGTAATATTTCTTCCAAAAACGAAATGCCTCAAAACGGCATTCTCGTTTGTGAAATTTTTGATGTGTGGGGACTCGATTTCATGGGACCCTTCCCACCGTCAAAAGGAAACAAATATATACTTGTGGCAGTAGATTACTTGTCTAAATGGGCAGAGGCCGAAGCTCTTCCAACAAACGATGGAAGAGTGGTGGTAAAATTTCTGAAAAAGTTATTCTCTCGTTTTGGAACACCAAAAGCTCTGATAAGTGATAGAGGTACCCATTTTTGCAATCATCAACTCGTAAAAATATTAACAAGGTATGGGGTCTATCACCGGGTCTCAACAGCATATCACCCTCAAACAAATGGGCAAGCTGAAGTGACTAACCGAGGTTTAAAACGAATACTTGAAAAAACCGTAGGGTTAAATAAAAAAAGGAATGGGCTGATAAATTAGATGATGCTTTATGGGCTTTTCGAACTGCTTATAAAACCACTATAGGCACAACCCCATATAAGCTTGTCTATGGAAAAAGTTGTCACTTACCAGTAGAAATAGCTCACAGGGCCTACTGGGCAATAAAAAGCGTAAACTTAGACTTAGAAACTGCAGGTAAAAATCGATTCTGTCAAATGAATGAATTAGACGAATTAAGGAATTATGCGTACTCTAACTCCGAAATTTATAAGGAAAGAATGAAAAATTTACACGATAAATATATTAAGTCTAATGAATTTCGGGTAGGGGACCAAGTTCTTTCGTTTAATTCACGACTTCGATTATTTCCTGGTAAACTAAAATCTAGGTGGTCAGGACCTTTTTCCATCACCCATGTTTTTCCTCACGGTGCAGTAGAAATTAAAGCTCGAAATGGTATTCCATTTAAAGTCAATGGCCAACAGCTAAAACTCTACCGAGGATCCATTGAGGATGAAGAAGAGGAGATCTCGCTTCAAACGGTTAACGAATGAGAAGCATCCACATCATACCCGAAATGTTGCAAACAAACGAGTATACATCCAAACCGGTAAGTCTTCTAACCATGTTTTCGGAAAAATGGGCACTCACACGAGCACACTTTAAAAAAAAAATTTAAAATTTCTGCTCGGCACGCGGCCGTGTCCGCTGGACACGGGGCCGTGTCGACGCAACTGACGGGATAAAACCCCCATTTCATAACAGTTACCTCATTCTACACGCCCCGTTTTGCCGAAAACGCTCTGGTTCAAGGCGATTTTCCGCAGATTTCCGACGTTACTTCCACGTTTAACAACATCAAGGTATGATTCTATCATCATTAGTAGTTAGATTAGTTATTTGCATGTAGTAGAAACATCAAAATTTGGGGAAAAATCTAGGGTTCTTCAAGTTCATCCGGATCGAACTTCAAATTTTTGATGTAAGCTGTTAGTATTAGTCTAGATTAGTATAATGGGAAGTAAATACACTTGTATTGTTGATAGATTTGTCCGATTTCTCACAAAAACCTCAAACCCTTGTTTTTGAACCGAAAAAGATGAAATTGAAAGGGTAAACGGGTTATTTTGGGAAAAACGGCACTTGGGGTTTCATTTTCGGGGGAAACCGCACCTACTTGGCCAACAATTTTCAAATTTTCGGGACCGAGACGAAAAATGAAGTTTTTGGGTTACAGACGTCTGGACACGGGGTCGTGCCCGTTGAACACGGGGCCGTGTCCAGCCCACTGTTTGCAGTTTCTTTAAAAATCTCATTGTTTCGTGCTAATTTTTGGTGTATTCTTTCAGATGGCAAAGTTCACAAGGTTCAATGCAAGTGAACTCGATGCTAGGGCAAGATACGAGCTACTTCAAACAAGGCTCGAGGAGTACCCCAGACGAGCATGCACGGACCTATTAACCTTGGTAAACCAGTTGGACCGATTCAACAACATCGTTACGGGACCACTAAGGGTTGCATTAACCACTCGGCTTAGGTCGGTACATCAATGCACCATGGAGTTCTATAGCACTTTTACCTTCACTTCAAGGTGTGACCCATTTGACAATGAAGGGGTTGCATTTCGGTGTGGGGGACAAGGTACTCGATCTCTATGGCACAATTTGGAGCAATTGTGGGACTGTACGGGGAAGAGGAATCGGGAAATGAGGAAAATACCGGGGGATTAAGAGATTTGGATGAAAATGAACGTCAAGCTGCATGGGCTCAAATCGGTGAAGGAATCTACAACCCTAGCAGCACCAAGAGTACTAAGCTAAGGGACCCACTCTATCGCTACATTCACAGGCTCCTCACCTACTCTCTTAGCCAACGACACGACAGTAGTGGCGTTGTAGGGTTGAAAGATTTGGTTGTCCTTCACTGTATCCACAACCGGAAGCCTCTAGATGTTCCATATCTCCTGCTACGAAACATGCATCTCAACCGCCTTGCTCGTGCTCCAACACCTATCTTCTTTGGAGGGTGGGTGTACCGTCTCTTCAAGCACTTCACACATATCCCAAGGTCCTTTGAGAGAAGCCCATGGTCGGGACGAGTTGACTATCATATTTGCCGAGCCATGAACTTACTTTATGAGGCGGAAGACGGGACAGTGAGCTTCCAAAGGACGCAAGGCTATGCATGGAACCCGCAGGAGGCCCTAGTTCTTCATGCACCACCTCCACACTACCAATATCAACCCCATGGTGATCCGGGTCAATCCTCCTCACAAGTAGGCAGTTTTCCTAACTTTCAAAGCTTACATGATCTTTTGCAGGAAAACCTCATGTGTACCAGGAACACTTACAACCTTGCCAACAATACATACCACCGGGTCGGCGCTATCGAACGAAACATCAACGATATACAAGACGATATCGGTAGCATCCGGGAGTACATGGCGGGCCAGGGGGATGGAGGTGATGATAGCGATGAGGACATGGAGTAGGGGGTTTGAAGGAGCAGGAGCGGGTTGATGGCAAGCCCACAAGTTTAAGTCCCTTTTATCTATCGAACAGTTTGTGGCCTGCGTGCCAAATGTTGAACAATTTACTTTCCTTGACTACTTTTATTTTCCGCTTTATTTTTCTTTTACTTGGAACAATTAACTATGGTAATGTAGGATGTTTGTGTTGCTTGGTGTGGTATTAAGTGATGAAACAGGTACAAACCGAGGCTTAGAGTGCTAAGCCTTAGCACTCATAAGGCCAGGATGGAAAAAAACCGGAGGAAAGAACCTGTTTTACAGACTCACAGACTGTCCACACGGGGACGTGTCCAGCCGACACGCCCCCGTGCTCACCTCCCAGGACTTCTGTTTGGTTACTTTCCTGCAAGTTTTTGTTAGACACGGGGCCGTGCCTAACCAACACGCCCCCGTGTTCGCCTTCTGTAAGTTTTCTTTACTGGCAGTCCACCATGGGGTCGTGTCCAACGGACACGGGGCCGTGTCCAGACTGCCAGTAACATAAAATCTTTGCTTTTAACACCATATTACACATCTAATCAACCTAAAAATTTATTTTTGGGACACATTGAGGACAATGTGTAATTTAAGTGTGGGGGGGGGGATGCTAAAACCTTGAAATTTTGCAAGTCTTAAAAACAAGCCTTACACAAAACTCTATTAGAACCGCTAATCACCCCAAATTTTTTTCAAAATTTTCAATTTTTCTTTACTTGTCTAAAGTTTAAGTTGGGAATTCTAAGATTAATAAGGTTATATTTTTACAAGTTTACAACCAATAGCGTTGTGATAAAAAGAACCAACATACGAAAATTACGAAATGGCATGACAAGCTTAAGTTAAAATTTGATTATATATAGTTGATCACATAGAAAAACCCATTCCCACAAAAAAAATGAGTTTTGAGCCTTTATTGAGCATACAAATACACATCTTTAGACTAAATGCTAATTTTTCGTTTCTTGTGTGAATAGGCGCTTGGTTCTTACGACTCTAGAACTTTCCACAACGATTCATTCCCGGTCCTAACAACTTAAACCCAAGTAAGTAAATGATAGAGGCATTAGGACTAACCCTTTTTCTTTCAAAACCATTATTTTCATTTTTCTTTTCACCCACCTAAAAACTCCCCCTAGTTAACCCCTTTGAGTCTAAACCTTTCATTTCTTTACCCTAAAAACCCTTTTACCCACCAAAACCCTTTTTATTTTTTCCCTTTATTTTAGTAACAAGCTCGGTTTTCGTGTGACTAAAAAAAATGATGAAGTTTGAAATAAACAAACAAAGCTCTTAAAACAAAAAGCTTGTTTGAAGAAATACTTCACTAAAAATAAAAAGTCACTAAAACAAAATGTTTTACGAAAACCGATGCTTTTTACGCTCTTCGCCCTTTTCTACTAACCACTAACCCATTCACCCACCTTTAGCCTAAGCCTTTACCCAAAAAAGTCCTCTTGATATTTACAAAGGTAACAAGTTAAAAAGGAGGAGGATTGATTGCTTGGCAAGCTTATGGTAGGAATAAGTTCCATGCCGCTCTCGAGTGATTCACTAAAAATACACCTTCGGCCGAGTGTGGGTGATTTCTCCCGTGAGGTATGTGAACTTGTATATAAATGGAATTTAAAAAAAAAGGCATGTTATGCCCAAATAATTAATTTATCCTATGAAACGTTCTAAATAAATCATAATGAATAGGATTGTAAATAAATAAAAATAAAACCTAAAAAAAGATCTTGGATTCCCGACACTCTATGACAAGCCAAAACCTTCTCTTCTACCCATTCCATTTGGGAGTGTAAGCCACATATTAAAGAGTTTTACTTGAGGACAAGGAAAAGTTCAAGTGTGGGGGTATTTGATGTGTGTAAAATGCAACATATAAAATACATCAAATAAGGCATAAAACTAACCCTTTTTAAGTACTAATGTTGGAAAAAGAGTGCTTTTGTCTTCCTTTTGTATTTTCAGGATTAAATGACCTCAAATTTTCAAAAGAAGCAAAAAGACAGCTAAATCTAACATAAATACAAGAAAAGGAACACAAGTGGATTGCCCGACCCCTCAACGGCATCCTCCCAAGCAAAATAGAGAAGACAGAAGACTGAACACGCCCCGTGCTCAGCCAGCACGGGGCCGTGCCCAAGAAGCAGCAGAAAAGACAAACCTATAGAAGCTTCTATTGCCCACCACGGGGCCGTGTCCAGTGGACACGGGGGCGTGGCGAAAGTACAGCAGGCGCATTAATTGTAATTGTGAATTACAATTAATGAAGAGAGAGAATGTCAGACAGGCACGGGGGCATGTCCAGCGGACACGGGGCCGTGCCCAGCCTTCTGTTCAGCCTATAAATAGGAGTGCTTGGTTTCATTGCAACTCATCCCTTGGCACACCACCTCTCTCACACTTCATCCACCACCCACCACCATCACAACACCATCATCCACCACCATCATCCATTGTCCATCATAGAGTGTGTGAGTCGTCTCGGGATCCAAGATTGATCGTAAGAGTTCTTGACAATCAAGGCCATGTTTGCCTAAGTCTCTTACATCACTTGGTGAAGACAAATGTTTAGTATAATACTTTTTATTTTTAATCTTTTGCACTTTTTATTTGGTTTTGTATTAATGACTTTAATAACTAGTTGCCTATGTTGAAGGTGATCTTTCCTTATCCTTTGTCCGTGGTGTCTTGGCATTATTTTACTGTCTATATAAAATAAAAGATTTTCACCATTCATATCTCCACGGTCTATATGGAGGTATGTTGGCTACCTGGTCGGTGGTTAAGGGAACGGTTTGGTAAGGGTCTTGCCCTTGTTCAGCGATTAGAGGTCCTGTAAGGGACCTGGGTCAAATTTAGTAGGATCTCTTTCAATGCCCATAGGTATTGGATGGCGGGGATCCAAACTCTTTGACCCCCTCATAATTAAGTTAACTACTATTAATACTATAACCCGGCTATTTAGGACTGTATCCCTGCTGACTCAGACTACTTAGTCGAGGGTAACGTCACCGCCAAAAGCGGGGCCTACCGTAATTTGCATTAATAACTTAATTCATTATCTTCCAATAATCCAACCCTTTAGGATTGTATCCTTGCTGACTCAAACTACTGGGTTGAGGGTAACGTCGCCTTCAAAAGAGGGGCCTACTACAATAACTAAGATAATCTCTTAAACAAGTGCAAAAGTGCGAAAATAATCAAAGGTTATACTAATACACGAGTCGGATCCAAGTGATTCATCTTGTCTATCTATTTTTATTTTTATTTTATTTTTCAGCATTTAGTTAGTTTTATTTTTCTTAGTTTAAAAATCTTTTCTAACATTTTGATTTGGTTAGACGTTGAGGATAAACCGGTATTAAAAGCTCTTGTGTCCTTGGACGACCTCGGTATCTTACCAACACTATACTACGTCCACGATGGGTGCACTTGCCCATATGTGTGTTTAGTGTTAGTAAATATCGTGTTTTATAAATTTAAAACTTGGCTAAAAGTGTAAAAAGGGCTTAAATATACATCTAAAATATAACACACTTCACGCACATCAACTCGAGAGAATGAATTATGTTTTGTTTTTGTTAATCACCTAAGGATAGGTGATTAGTATTGTATTAAGAATCTAAACGCAAGTAAACTCGCGTTAGGGTCCTTAGAAGGTTATAGACTAGGTCAAGAGGATTACTAATAACCTAATTCCCTATAACCATGGCTCTGATACCAACTTGTCTGTAACACCCCGACCGCGTAATACAATAAACCACGGCAGAAACATCGGGGAGTCATGTCACAGAATCATTGTTTCACAACACATGGTAATTGAAGTTTTGTTTTATTTCGTTAATAGAGTCGTTGTTTTGATACAAACCAAATAAATACAAACAATGTCACTAAAACCCTCGTCCATCCTATGTGAAGTAAGCAATCAACAATCGTCATATAATAGAACCTGAAACACATGTTAAAAACAGTCAGCATAAAAAGTTGGCGAGTACATAGGTTTTGTATGTCAAATTCATGGCTTTGAATTCATATTGCAATACCTCGTCCAACCTTGAGAGTTGACGAGTGTAATCCTTGAAATAAAAAAAATTTTGATATTGCAATATATATTTTTATCAACTTTATAAGTTAATATAAGTAAAACAAAACCATTGTAGCCTTGAATCTTGACCGAAAACATTTATCTTTGTTAAACCAAGTAGTAAATCGTCTTGAAAGTAAACATCGTCACGTTACATCATTTGAAAACATTCGTCCAAGTGATCTAGATAACACTATGACGTGTAATGTGATAAAAGCACTTATATATAGGAAGTACCAATGGCGTATCCACCATGCTTTTAACACATTACACCCGTCTCGTTATCTAATCACTTACCATAAACCAATCGTCCAAATCATCCTTGTTATAAACCAAATTTTCATTTGTTCTTGTTATAAACAAATCGTCAATCGTCCTTGTTATAAACTATTCGTCATCCGTCCGTGTTATAAACAAATCGTCAATCGTCCTTGTTTTAATTATGAAAACTTTTGGTCGTTCTTTAATGAATACATTCAAACCTGTGTGACTCGACTATACCACCCATGGGGTATCTTTAATAGACCCTGAAAGGCCTCTTTAACTCGACTAACAAATCAACACATGATTTATTAAAATAACAGATTCTGTCGTTACCCCAAACTATCCACTAAATCCAGTGGATAGCTCGGTAACGGGATTTGTCAAATCCTATGGTACCATAACATACTACTGGTCGGCTTGATCAAAGTTAATGAATGTCATTCGTCTTTTGAACTAACGCACCAACAAGTTCATTCACATTATTGAAATCGTCGAGTTTTATATAAACAATAGTCTTTGTTTTGAAAACTTGAAAAAGCATTTAGCACATATGAGTCACCCCAAAACAATTGAAAGCATAAAAAGGGGAGTTATGTACTCACTTGAGATTCCAAAGTATCCTTGAATCAAGTGAAATATCAAAGCTTCGTACGTGTCCTAACGTGTCCGAACATCAGGTAACTATGTTAAAGTAATGGTACATAATCGGAAGAATAATATAGAATGAGGTCTGATAACCAAATGAGTGTTGGAACTCATATGAAATGGTTTAACAAAGTCTACATTCTGATTCGGAATGAATCATAGGTGCTTTTGATCCGTTATGACCCATTAAGGTAGTTTACGCTACTTTAACGCATCATTTGCGCAAAATCGTGTTCGGATGGTTAAACTAATCCTATGATAAGTCTCATATGCCTAAACATGTTTAAAAATGTTGCGATATCAGTTTAAGTGTCGAAAATTAGGTTACATATGCTTAAAATGAATTTTATGCGTGAAAAGGGCATTTTGGTCATTTTTATAGGCATATAAACAACCTATCATACAACTAACTAATCTAAGTGACTATAAGGTATAACCTCTGGAGGTTATTCCCTATGCAACTATGGTCACAAATATGTTTTTGGTCGGATCCTAATGATCGACCAAACGGGTCAGATTCGAAAGTCAAAGCGGTGGCCAAACCGCTCGACTTACGACCCTAAATAAGAACTAAACTATAAGTGATGAGTTAAACATGTCAAAACAAGTTTAACTTAGTTGGAAAACTGATTTGGTATCAAAAAAAGTGTTTTAATACCCGAAAATAGTTCCGTCTTAAAATACACATAAACGTGCCTTTTCACCGAAACTTTGACTAGTAAACGTGGTAATCAGTAGGTATAATCTCAAGGGATTATAACCATCGTGAATACGATCACGTTGCAAAGTTCAATTGAACTTTGACTTGAACAATTCATGGTCAAAACTGAAAGTCAAACATTGTTTGACTTTTAGCTTGAAATAGCTAAGCATAAATAAACAAGACTAGGAATAACACTCAATTGTGTTCTAGGATGAAAGATGAACTAGAAAACTCAGATGGGAGGCCTCTTAATAAGGTAGCAACTCCTCTTAGAGTGTTTGAGATAAGAAAGATAGGAATGAGCAAGGATTGAAGTGAAGATCATGGCTACTTATAGTTGTAGTGAAGTTGTAGGATCTTGACAAGTGTATTATGTGTTGCCCAAGGATTAATCTTGTCCCTACATGTGTTTGGTTCAGGTTATAAGCCTTGGAGGATACATTACTTGGTCCCCAAACAAGAAAATAATCAAACAAAACCATGCAATTCAGCCATTTTCAAAGTAAAGAACTTTCTGTCCAGCATCAGTCCTCGAGCCCCACGACCCAAACACCCTCAGGGTCGCGCCCCGTGAGCCAGTTCAGCTCAGTTTCATCAGTTGGCAGAAATGATCCCGGCAGAAATGATCCCTGCAGCTCGTTTAATGTGTTTTTGACGCGTATAACCCTCGTTAACCTCAAATTCAGGTTTTATTAGGATGTTATAGCATAGGGGACTTGAAATATGCCTAGAAATATTGTGGTTCTCGGTTTGTTCGGTCGTACGGTCACGTTTTGCGCTTAATTATGACGGAAACTCGAACGGACGCGAAAACAATCCAAATTGCGTAACGAATGATATTTTTGCATTCACATCATTAAAATACAATATTTTAGTGATTACAAAATTTTTGGATGTGCATATATGGTCTGAATGCAGAATATACGCGAATTGGCATACTTTCACAGTTTTGATGCTTTTAGTCCCTGTGATCAAATAAGCATATTTTCACATACCGAACCCTCCAAAACTTATCTCTATGTTATGTAAAGGGTATTTAGCGTATATTTAGCTTATGTCATTGTTTCAGAGTGTACGTTGCTACGAGAATTGGCAGTCTTTCGTCGTTTGTCGTAAATAGTCCCTGTGATCGAATAGACTTGTTCATTGACATACCAAACCCTTCAAAACTTATCTCTAAGCTATGTAAATGATATTTAGGGTATGTTTAGCTTATGTCACTGTTCCGGAGTGTACGATGTGTTAAACTGATTACGTGTGCGTTACATTTTTCGTTTAACTTCCAGAAAAGCTTCTCGAAAGTTCAAAATCGTACAAGGATTGAAATGTGTAATTGTCACATGTAATCATACAATCCCGGGTATGAAATACAATATTTCATTAGATTTGAAAATGCTCGGAATTGTACAATGGTCGTAAAGGCACCAATGTCACACATTACGTCGTGTTAACTCGCAAAATTTAAAACGAAACGTCAAACGAAAAATCTGCGCAATATGAAAAGTGGGGGGGGGGGTTGAAAGTAAAAAACTTGTGAGTTTAAATTGCAATAGATGAAAACTTTTGGTTTAAAAGTAAAAGGTTAAAAAGATTTGGATTAATAATGTAATATTAGTTGTTTTTTTTTTTTTTTTTTTTTTGAGAAAAACTACCAAAACTTTTAGTACAATACCTATATGTGTGACAACCGGTAGTTTTCGGTTTTGAATTATGCAAATAACGAACATGAAGGCAATAAAAAGTAGTGTTTTAAGAGGCGAATTAACTTAATTAGGCCTTTGAAACGCCTAGAAACGTCTATTCGACTTCACAGTATGCGAATGGTGATTTGTGGGAAAAGCTGATGAACGTTAAACGACAACGAACAGATACCGGACAAAGGACGAAACACTGAAAACATCAAAAAATACGAATTTCATACGTATATTTTAAACAAATGAATTGGTTATACTAAATTATCATGCTTTCGAACGTCACAAAACGCACACGTGAACGAAGAACACGACCGTAGGTACGCACCGACAACGAAACGGAAGCATCGGACTCGTGTATTACCTTTAAAACTGAAATATTATGATATATTTAGCTTTGTAATAGAATTATAATATTCGTAGTCGAAATCGGATCCAAAAACGGACTAGAAACGACCACCGAAGCATTTTACGTGATTTTAACGCAACTGACCAACGCACGCGACCAATATTGACTACCGACATCATTTTACGGAATTTTGACCCTAAAATAATGTTATACGACATTCCACGAAGTTTGGGATCAAAAACGGTCCGTGGAAACATCATTGGGCCGCACGAAGACTACGCACGCGCTAATGTGCCTTGGGCCCAACCCATCTAAACCCTAAGTATTTAAACTTCTCTTCATCCTCTCATATTTAGAAACACCCTAGCCCCCATTCAAAACCCCATTAAGGGCATGTTTTGATTGGCTTCTCAAAACAGCTTATTAGCTTATTGACTTATGGATAAGTCAATAAGCTGTTTTTATGTTTGGATAACCAAGAAGTCCTTTTCAAAATAGCTTATTGCAAAGAAGGAAACATGAGGTTTTGAGAAGCCAAGATTTCGTGACTTTTGGATCCAGAAATGACTTTTCAAAAATGAAATTACTAAATTACCCCTTATATTTGTTTCCTTATATCCAGAAATGACTTTTCAAAAATGAATTTTCTAAATTACCCCTTATATTTGGCTTTTCCCACACCATAAGCTAATCCAAACACTTTTTTTAAAAACTCCTTTTCAAAAAGTCCTTTTCCCAAAAATCCTTTTCCCAAAAGTCCTTTTTAACTCTAATAAGCTTAGCCAAACATGCCTTAATTCTCTCTAATATCCGGCCCCCGGAGTAGGGTTCCGGCCGACTTCCGGCGCTGCCTTTCCGGCAAGCCACACCCCCAAACACGTGGAACCTTCTTCTTCCTTGTACCAGCCTTACACGCATACCTCAGGAACCTGTAGAGAGAGATAATGGCTGGAGAGAGAGACAGCAGAGAGGGAGAGTGGCAGGGAGAGAGAGAACTAAGGGAGAGAAAGAGGGGGCCTGCCACCTCTCCGCAAGTCACAACAGCGACGAAAACGACAACAGAAACGCCAGAATCAGCGGCGGTGGTGTGTTGTTCGAGTCTGTTTGGTGGTGGAGATGAGGTAGAAGACGGCGCGCTGCCTTACCAGTGGCAATCGGGTAGTGGCGGCGGTGTTGCTGCGACACGGCAGCGCTGGCGCAATGGCCGACGACGGCAAACGTGTGGCTTCGGTAAGTGGCCCTTGGCCTGAATCTTGGGTTTTGATTTTGATCGGTTATATTTCAGTTGTGTTTTGGCCTTTAAAGTTTCGGAGGAAGGCTTTGATGATGACAGCAGTGGTGGCCGACAGCGGCGGCGACCGCCTGAGCCATGACGGCGGCGGTTCGGGTACGTGGGTCAGATTTCCGTTCGGGTTCGGTCAACTATAGTCAACATCATATTAGATTCGGGTTTGAGTTAAACCCGGTCAACACCGAGTCAATTGTGGTCAAAGCTGGTCAACACGGGTCAAAAGTTGTCTACGGGTCGACTCGAGTCAGCTTTGGTATTTCAGGTCAACAAGTCAACGACTCAGTTTTGGATGTTTCAGGTCAAAGTCGGTCAACACGGTCAACCATGGTCAACGCACTCAACTACGGGTAAACTCGGTCAACTCAAGTTGACCGGTCAACGCGAGACTTCGTAAAATAATAACCACGCAAATTACATTATGTCGTTTATTTTAATGTTATCTTAACGTGAAACCGAGCTCAAACCGACCCAACTAGTGAAACGATAATATTTTTCGAGTGAACTATTAAAATACAGACTTGTGCAACTTCAAACTTATATAACTTGCGTATACTAATTTAAAAACCGAATCGACACATCGTTACATATTATGTATATATATATATATATATATATATATATATATATATATATATATTGGTACGGGATCAGGATAAAACGGTGAAAAGTGTGAGAACGGTGAGAACGGATCCTGGCCGGCCACGTGCTATAGCGCTCTAAATTATGTGCAGGGGTATGATTGTCATTGTCCACGTCCCGCTAAATAATGGTGTTATGATTCCGTTCCAAAAATAAATAAATAGAAATGGCATTTTCATAGTTATGCTTGTTTTACATGGCGTTTTTTTAAAAAAAAAAGTATTTTTTTCGAATGGCGTTTATGTTTGAATGGCGTTATATTGATATCCAACAGATATGGCGTTTTTGTCTACTTGTTTTAGTTTAGTTTTTTTAACCCCTTGTTTTAATGTTGTTTATGTTTCAATGGTTAATATTTGTTAATTATTCAAATCATGGCGTTTTCATTGATTTGCACAAATAGTATCGAAAATCACACAACGAAACATGTAGATGCAATAATCTAAAAAGGAAAACACATTAGTCAACAATAAAATTATACAATTCATGGTGTTTAAGCTAATCTACATATTCTTCCATCCTTTGTTCTATTCTCTTGTCCGCTGTTTCATACATTTCATGTATTCCCCCCCCCCCTAAAGCAAAGAATTTTCTTACAGATTTTGTCAATTGTGTTATGGTTTAAATTTCGCTATAAAGGAGGATTTTTATAATGTATTTGATCCTCAGTTCATTTAGCTGTCTCTACTGTAGTTTATTTGGGCATCTTCCTTTGTCAAACCACTTCTCCAACCAGCTATATCCCCCATGTATGTTTCCATATGCCTCATTGCAAAAATCCCACTGTCGACCATGTTAGACGTTGTCCTCCAATCCATCTTTTGTCTGACAATGCCCGCCGACTTCATGATCTTATGTTGTGGGTGTTTTTTAAGACAGGAGTAGTTTACAAAAGCAAAGTGCTGCAGTTTCACAATTTTTGCATATATTAGTTTGGCGCTTTGTCAACATAGTTCCTATATACAAAGTTTTTAATATACTTACCAACTTTCCCACCCATCCAGCATACTTTTTTTTGATGCTGAGTTTATCCTCGTTAGCACTGTTAACCAATACATCAACTCTTTTGTGTTTTATGTTGAAGCAGACAACATAGAAATGTCTTGCTCACATTATTGGCACGAAGACCAGTTCATAATCTTTGATTTTTTTATCTTTCTGGTCTCCTTTGAAACGGGCATTTTTCAGAACCGTTTCCATGTTTCTATTGAATTCTTTTTTATCGAAAACTTGCTTTCGTGTTTCGTCGTATGATGGACGATTCTGTAGTATTGAGTACCACATTTTAAACAACAAAACAATGTCCTAATATAATTTCATCAATTAAATATAGCAAAAGAGTTACCAGCATTATTTCTGTGCAAAATAACCCTGAGGGTGATTCTGGAGCCTTGTATCTTTCTTCATAGTTCAGGATATGTGCCCAACATAGAATAATGCTGATGTGTGCATGAAATCCTGGTTTCATGCTCTCACAAAGCACCCTCATGAGTGTAAAATATCCTCCCATCTTGAACACGATAGTCCTAAAAAACATCATTTGGCGTTTTAGTTATACCAACTCATTCTATTATAAGACATGGCATTTGAGCGTTTTTACATGCATATTCAAGTAAACGTGATAAATGGAAAGTTTGACGTTTTATTTGAGAGAAGTGTAAATACGCGTAATCACCGCATCCAATGAAGATGTATGTGGCACGTTGGTTTCATGGGTCTTCCTTGGTTCATGTATAACCATTTGCCTCCTTACATAAGGTGACAAACGTGCCCTGCTCATTTTTGTATCTCTCTTCTCCTTTTCACCCACATTCTTTTTGTTTATATTTTCATCTTCTTCATCATCTTGATCAGCTTCTTCATCATCAGGCAGCTCTTCAGGGTTTAAAATTGTATTTTCTTGCATCAACTTTGTGATGTCTAGAGTTTTATCCTCATCACCCTTCTCCTGCACATCTAACATGTTTGACGTTTTTGGCGGTGATGTGTTGATGGCCTTTTCATCTTGGGGTTTATTGGGTGTCTATTACTCTTCAAAAGTTTGCAAGAGGTTCTTCCCAGCTGTAGATGGTGGCTCTTCACATGGCGTTTTATCAAACACTGCACCTTGTTGGTCAACACTTTTGTTCACCATCTCCCCTTCAGTTTTTTCTAATTCAGTGATGAATGCCTAACTGTATTGTGTTTCTGTTTGGGGGATGTTTGGTGTCTTATCAAATACAGACATTTTTGGGGTCTCTTCAGTAGGTTGCAGATGTTTTTTTATTGCTTTAATCACTTCATCCACCATCTTTGGATTATCTAGACCTTCTTTTATATCAATCATTTGCTTTAGATCTTGTCCAGGCAGCTCCAAAACCTCAGCAATATACCTTTTAATTATTTTTCCCCATTGTATCTGGAAATGTGATATTCAAGTGTCCTGAAATCACAATTCCATCTCTCAATATCGTTTGTTTATATCTTCATCTGATAATATAGTATCCTCATCATCATCATATATGGGGGCTGTTGTAGCAGCTGAGGGTTCGGCGTTTTGTTCTCCGGCCATATCCCTTTCTCTTTCTAATCCCCTATCCCCTTCTCCTTCCCATTCTCCTTCTCCTTCTCCTTCTCCATCCCCTTCCCCTTCCGCTTCTCCTTTTCCTTCTGCTTCCCCTTTTCCTTCCCCTTCTCCTTCATTTTCAACTTCATTGGCATTTTCATCAACTATTTCCACTTCAATGGCGTTTTCTATTCCGGCCATCTCCTTCTCCCTTCTCCTTCATTTTCACCTCCTCCTCCTCCTTCTCCTTCATTTTCAACTTCATTGGCGTTTTCATGAACTGTTTCCACTTCAATGGCGTATTCTATTCCAGCCACCTCCTTCTCCCCTTCTCCTTCATTTTCACCTCACCTTCATTTTCAACCTCACCTTCATTTTTACCTTTTTCTCTTTCAGCTGGCACTTCCTTGGCGTTTTCATCAATAAATTTTGAGATGTTCTCCAACAATGTCAGACATTATGAGTATTTATGGTTTTCTAGAAGGCTGTTTGGATATTCAGTCTTTGACTGTTTTAACAATGTGTTCATCTTATTGTAACAGTCTTCTAATTCTTTGTATGCCTCATCCAATTTATTAGCCATTTCCTGTTAAATTAAAAAAAAGGATTTTATTAATCATGGCGTTTTGTGGTTTTTATTAAATTTATTATTTGAACAACATACCTCTTCAGTTTCATTGTTTTGTTCTTCTTCATCAGCAACAATGTCATCATACTATGTTACTCCTCTGACTAGAGCATGGTTCCCTGACGCAGAAACTTCAAACATCATTTCCCGGCTTTCTATATCCTCATTCACCATCGTTTGAAGCGAAGCCTCTTCATCCTCATTCTCTTCATTCTCATTCTCATCCTCATCATTGATGTGCATGGTGTTTTGCACATCAGGGTGGAGCCCAGCATAATCATAATGATCATCATGCCCAAAACCATCATCATCATCAACCTCATCATCATCATTATCAGCATGTCATCAACATTGTCAACATCATCTTCATCTTCATTCTCAACATCATCACCATCAGCTTCTTCATCAACAACAACCCGATTTTTATTTTTGTTTTTTCGGGTGTGGCTTCCTTAGCCTTTTTAAGTGTTTTCCTTTTTACTTCATTGCCAACAAGGCATTTTGCAAGTGCACCCTCAAACAAGTCAAGAGAATTTGTTGTAACCCACTCAATTAGGTATCCTTCTTTTCGGTCCCATTTTTTTCTATTGCTAGCATTGTTCACCAAGGCAAGCTGTAACAAAATAGATTTTCAAATTATAGATGTTTTTGGCGTTTTAATGACACACGAATGATATATGTTATATAGGGAAATTTTATTCTTATCACAAGTATGATCAACGACCCTATGTAATGCTTTGTTGGAGACCATGTGGTTTTGGCGTATTGCAAGCATTGGATGATATAACCACACCAGTTCATTTGGTTTATTTGAACATTTGGTTTAACGTTATGCAAGAACTGTTTGTTGACGACTGCATTATCACTTGCATGCCCCATTATAGTGAAGAATGTTACAAGGAAATTTAGGCAGAAGTTTCTCCCGAAACTATGCATCACAGGCAAAATGTCATCAAAGTAGAGCTTCACACTTGGTCTGTTAACCCAGTCAAACCCTTCGAACTATGCTGTCTACTCAACCACCACCTAGTCTTTAGTTGTTGGCCTTTTTTTCATGTTCACGGGCACCCTTGCATTCGGTATACCAATAAAAGAGTTTATCAATTCCTCATTCATATATACGGCTTGGTTGCCAACATTTATGTTGTTTGTCTTTTCATTGTAATTTTCAACCAACCAGTACCTAAGCATTGTCGGTACGGTGTCTATTTTCAACTTTAGTGTAGCACCAAGTCCCATTTGCTCTACTGTCTGTCTTTGATTTTGGTTTAGATTTATAAACCAACCAGTCAAGTTTGTAGGTTTTACTCTTAACAAAACCCTAGACCCACTAAACCCATGATATGGTTCTTCCTCAACCTCAACATTCTGACTTAATGCATTCCTCTTATTGGCGTTCTGGGCCTTACCAGTGTGCACATTTATTCTCAAGCTCAACCTCTCTTCGCCTATAAAAAACGATTTCATGGCGTTTTATTTTATGGCATTTACTAATATAAATGACACATGTTTTTCATAAGTCAATCACAGATGATACATATTGAATAAGACAATAATAGATGATACATGGTGTTTTTAACACAAATCATACATGTTTTGGCATTTAGTAACAAATGTATCAAACGATACATGTTTTGGCGTTTAGTAACACACGAATGATATATGTTTTTCAATAAGAAAATCACAGATGATTCATGGCGTTTAATAACACAAATTATATAGGTAAAATTTCGTTCTCATACATTTGAACATTATTAAACAAACAATACAAATTTTGGCATTTTGGTAACAAAGTATCAAAGTGTATTATTGTCACACCCAAAAAACATCACAGCGGAATATATAACGTAGTGGTGACGGAAGTTGGTGCCCATTTCTATCTTGATGTTTGATGCATTATAGTGTTGGACAATATTACTTATTTAAAACATAGATTTTAAACTTAACGTCCCAAAACACGACATAACCATGACAAGATAAAGTTGTCTTTGATCCTCACGGATCTTATTACATTGTCCAAGAAAGTTTAAAAGTCAATCCAACATTTTAAGTGACAAAACATGCATCAACAAACACAAGATACGCCATAATTCCCGAAGCCGAACTCAAGTACCTGTAGAACACGTTAAAATCAAGTGTCAACACAAAGAAAAGTGAGTTCACATATTCAAATCTAAACAATTTGATCCAAAGGAAAACTTTCTAATTATGTGTTTATTTTAAAATATCCATATAATTTTTAGATAGTCCATTAACTTCCTTAATAAAATCCATGGGTCATCCGTCGTAAGTTCAAAAACCCGTCATTAAGGCATTTTCCCATGTTTTGTATATTAAATATATAGCGTCAACGTTCAGACTAGTATGTTTGCTAGACAATACGAACTATATATTTACCATGCAGGGATAATCAATGCTAGACAGTAACCAGAATTTAGATTCGTCGTTTGACTTGACACGGGGCGACCGGTCACGACGGGGTTGTCAACCCAATAGATCTACCAACAATTCATAGCGTGCAATACTTAATCGATTAAACGACATCATTGGCGCAGGGTCCATATTGAGACCATATATGATGTCTGCCTCATGTACAATATATATATATATATATATATATATATATATATATATATATATATATATATATATATATATATATATATATATATATATATATATATATATATATATATATATATCCTACTAATATGAAAAATTTAATATACGATGTTATACGAATCCCCTGAAATCCCCACCAAAATGTAAGCCTATGCTGTTACTTACTCTCTTAAGACCAAGCAATATTCGTTCCAACATCACGGTCGGTTTTTCCTCAGAAACACCGTACCATCCCAACTTTTCCCCCAAACATATAATCATCAAAAATGATTACCTCGAAACGTATGATTTATCAAACTCCATATATCTTCAACGAAAATATATAATTTATATTAAAATGTATGTTTTAATCCAAAAACATTATTAAACCCTCTTTGGCGTGTTCTACCCCCAAAACATATACAAAGCATTAAAAGAGGGGTTTAGTGACACTCACCTTTGGGTGCGTATTTTAATTAGCGGAATCCCAAAGTTTGATTTCTACACGTCCTATTATATGTAAGAGCGAGTTTTAAATCAATATACATATATACATCACAAAAATCCTAAGTTTCTCTGTTTTCTTAGAATTTTCACATAACTCTGAGATTTTCTCGAAAAAATCATCGTTTTTTATTATGTTGGCACGTTAATATATATGATTCCATATATATATTTTGAATATTTTTGGGACCTGAACGATTTTATTGGTGACCGTTATCATGTAAATCCGTTAACACACTCGTTTATACGTAATATATCTACGATTTGCGCGTCGTAATATATATACATAAACGTACACATAAATTGACATCGTAACACGCGTAGTCTCATTAACTTATCTATTTTGTCATGTTTAAGGAAAATCTACATAAAATATCTTATATGTATCAACTTTCATGCTCGAAAAACAAGTTACACATTTAACGCGGTTTTAACCATTTCTACCGCACAAAATGCTCAAGTATACATGCATGATCCAAATTTCCAATATCATGTTAAAACTTAACATATTTTCATATTCACATGTTTAAATCACATAACTCATCTTAACACATAAGGTTCACCCAAAATTTACTCATACTAGTGTTCATTGGAAAATGCGTATTTTAGCGATTTGGTAACGTTTTCGGGCGTCGGAAGTCACGTATGACTTACCAAACACCAAGTAAACTTAAAATTAGTTAAAATACTTATTTTTAAACTAAAAATATCAGTTTAGTTACTGATCTAAATCAGTTTTATAAAAAATCACTCGAAAAGCCGATTTTTGACCGTTTTAACGCATAGTTTTGCATTAAACGTTTCTATAATCATCCCAACTCGGAATGAATTGATATTTTAACACAATACATATTATTTACTGATTAAAATAATGGTTATAATCAGATTAGTGCAGTTTTTGTGTAAGTTACGTAAATCATGCGATTTCACGTATTTTACAACTCTTAATGCACCACGTACAACATGCAAAGCTAGTAAACATTATGACAAAGTTATATGTCACTACACACTTCAAAATAACTTTATTTGAGTGTTTATTATCTGATTAAAGCGGATTTTTACTAAATCATACTAAAATCACCTTTTTACGATCACATATCATCATGCATGTCTAAGTATGTGCATCTAATGCACCCATATCATAAAACCATCATCCAACATGATCTTATATGCATCAAAGAACATATTTATTTCATGTTCAAGTAAATCATAACATGTCTATTTCATTATCATCTAATCATATTCACATAAATACAAACATTCTTTCATTTATTAACAGGTGACAAAAACTTATATACATGCATATATACATATACATATACACGACATATATACATACATATTTGAACTTCCAAAAGTTCACTTTATATCATATTCATCTCAAATTACAAAACCCTTTTAGAACAATCCTTTATGACACCTTTTTGACCCGTGCATGTAACCATCTTTCAAAATCAAGTCAAGTAAGAATCATTTAACAAAATCAAAACACAACTAGATACACACATACACATAAACTTTCGGCCATACATACATACATATACACATTCATTTTTACTTTGATTAAAATCTCATTTATTGTTAATATCAAGTTTGTGATTAATTCCAAGTTCAAGAGAAACCATCCAACATCTCTATCATCACTAAAAATCAAGAATGTGGTTTTAAAAATAAGTTTATACCCTCAAGATTTCTTAGTGGGTTTTTGAAAAAGATTATGATATGGGGCCTTGTTATTGCTTGATTCTTCATGAAATTACCTCCAAACCTCCTTACAAGCTTAAAATCACCTTGAAATGCCTTTGAATCTTCATGGAAGAGTTTGAATATTTGATTGTGAGTGTGTTATGGGGGTGTTCGGCTGAGCTTCATCAAGAGAGAGAGAGAGGAGGTGATTTTTTTTGAAAAGTTTGTATTGATTATGGTGAGATATGGAGTGTGTTATAAGCTTAATCATCATGTGTGATCCCCCATGCCAACAAGTGTAAGAGAGAGAATGTAGAACCTTCTCCTCTAACCGCCACCTATCCACCATCATGTCCACCTCTCACAATTTTAATATATACATACATACATATATGTATGTAAATTAGTGTTAAAACGGGTATTTTACTGGATATCGGGGATTTTATCTAGCTTTTTAGTCCTGTTTTTGTGCGTTTTAAATTACTTTTACCATTCTATAAAAATAATCACGCAAAATTATTACTAAAATAATTACCAGTTGCCTTGACTAGCTACGTTGACAGTATTTTGTCTAATGCGCGCAGTATCGCGCGGTACGCGCTTAAACTCGAAAAATAGAGTTTCTTAGCGTTTTAGTTTATTTTTCCTCACGAATATGATTAAAATTATTATTCTAATCATAACAGACTATTTTTAGGATTTTAACACTGATCAGGTGGTCACCGACGTTCGCTTCGCCTTTTAACCGTTACGCGATAAGCGTTTATCTTATCGTTACCAACATAATTTTTACCAGGGTTTAAATTTACCAAATCATTAAATTCCACATACAAACATCATAATCAGTCAAATACGGCCTTTTATCTATTCACAACACGTGTTACAATTGTACGGTACGGCCTGAAAAACTGGGTGTCACATTCTCCCCCTGTTTAGGAAATTTCGTCCCTGAAATTTGACTCTACAGGTTTTGTTTTCGCACTAGGTGGAAACAATAAAAACAAGCTTGTTGAATATGGTCTTGTAGTTTCTGCGAGAAACTTTGATTCTTACAAAGAATCTTCGTAGACCTATATTACATACATCCTCAATTCCTAATCTCACGTCTCAACGCTCTCCATCCTTTCCAAGGTTCAACATTTACAAGCACTTAATCAAGAAGATTAAGTCAAAGTTCCACCATTTCAGGTTTAACATATGTATATTTACATATACATTACCCTATACCTGTGGTAGCCTGAGTTTACACATGATTGATCCAACTCGAGATGGGCTCTCGAAAGTATCTAATCTCATGAACTCGCTTTCCTTCCTCCTTGCATTCATTTCAGATATCCATGGATTGCACAACCAATAAATCGCATATACTACTAGAATTTTGTAATCGCCTCTCCGGTTATCAACATAACTCTTTTGGCTATTTGTACTGCTTCTACGATACTTCGATAAACTTCTGTTTATCTTCTAAATAAATCTCTACAAAGAACAAAATCAGTGTATTATCCCTTATACACTTTCTCAAACTGGACCCAAACAATACATCATGTACACTACTCAATCCTTATGGTAGCTTGAGCCTATAAGCGACTGATCCAACTCAAGATGGGCTCTTGAAAGGACCTAATCAATGTGGCTCAGCTTTTCCTTTTCTATGCTAACTTAATAACATCCTTTAAAGTAAATCCTCCAATAGAACCAAATTTTCGATCTGAAATCGCAATAATTCCTTAAATTGTCCATGTAATTTTCTGTCGATCAATTGGCAACTTTTAACCTTCCCTCTATCTTGGCAAATCCTGTCGCTGGTTTCCCAGATAAACTAGGGTCTGGTTAATCGTCTTTTGCCAAATTTCCTTAACAAAGTGGCAATCAACACTTCCTTCCATACAAGGATTCAAACTGAGTAATCTAGATACTAGCGTGGTAACTATTGTTGTAGGAAAACTCTGTCAAGGGCATGTGAGTATCCTAATTTCCTTCGAAATCCATCGTACACGCTCTCAACATTTCCTCCAAAGGTTTGAAAAGCTTCCTCCTACTTTTCTGTCCAATAAATCCCCTTTTTCCTTTTGGGGTTATTAGTGTCGAGGGCTGCACTAATTTAGAGAAATTCTTAATAAATTTCCGGTAGCACCCAGCTAGTCTCATGAATCGTCGTATTCCCGACGGGGTCTTTGGCGCTTCTCATCAATTGATCACTCTAATCTTAGACTGATCTACATGTATGCCTTCCTTATTCCTTGACAACTCCATAGTCAACTTCAAGTGTTACTCATGATTCTCTTTGGATCGCAAATAGGCAAATATATTACCGATGAATATTATCACGAACTTATCCGATTAGGGTTTTCCATACCCTGTTCATGAGATCCATGAATATAAATGGCGCATTAATTTAGTCAAGAGGCATGACTAATAACTCGTAATGGCCACATCGTGTTCGAAAAGTAGTCCTCGGAATATCTTCGTCAGCAACTTCAACTGATGATATTCTGATCGTAGGTTGATCTTCGCGTAGCAGCTGGATCCCTGTAGCTTGATCGAACAAATCGTCAATCCTCGGTAAAAGGGTACCGATTCTTGATAGTTAACTTGTTCAATTCTCTGAAATCATCACACATCCTGAAGGATCAGTCCTTCTTTCTCACAACAAAACAGATGCACCTAAGGCAAAAAGCTTGATCGAATGAAACTCTTGTCTAGTATCTCTTGAAGCGGATTAGACATTTCTTTCAATTCAAACGGTGCTTAATCTATAAGGAGATTTTGCAAATGGGTGCAGCACCGGGTACCAGATCGATTCGGAATTCGATCTGTCTCGCAGGGGGCAATCCAGATAAGTCTTTTTAGGAAAACTTCTGGATAATCACGAACAATAGGAATCTCTTCAATATTCCTACATTTAGTCTTCATATCCACAACGTTAACAAAGAACGCAGGATAGCCTTTGCGCAACAACTCGTGCATCCTCATAACACTGACGACTCTCAACGCTCAACTGATGTGCACAAAATGCAACATATAAATAACATCAATTGTGGCATAAAACTAACCTTTTTTTAGTACTAATGTTGGAAAAAGTGTGTTTTTGTCTTCCTTTTGTATTTTCAGGATTAAATGAGCTCAAATGAACAAAAGAAGCAAAAAGGCAGCAAAATCTAACATAAATACAAGAAAAGGAACAAACGTGGCATGCCCGACCTCCCCGACAGCATCTTCCCAAGCAAAACAAGAGAACAGAAGGCTGAACACGCCCCGTGCTCAATGAACAACAAAGTTGTAGAAAAGACAAAGTTGTAGAAGCTTCTATCGCCCACCACGGGGTCGTGCTCAGCGGACACAGGGCCGTGGTCAACTATAAGATTCGCAGAATCTAGGGAAATCTTGATAGTACAAATACGCTTCTGCACACGGGGTCGTGCTCAGCGGACACGGGGGTGTGGTCAACTAATGCAGACAAACTGCAATTAATGAAGAAAGAGAAGGAGGATGGACATAGGGCAGTGCCCGAGCTGCTGTTCAGGCTATAAATAGGGGTACTTGGCTCATTTGCAAACCATCCCTTGGCACACCACCTCTCTCAAACTTCACCCACCCACCACCACCATCACAACACCATCATCCACCACCATCACCCATCATCCATCATAGAGTGTGTGAGTCATCTCGGGATCCAAGATTGATTGTAAGAGTTCCTGAGAATCAAAGGCCATGTTTGCCTAAGTCTCCTACATCACTTGGTGAAGACAAGTGTTTAGTGTAATACTATTTATTTTTAATCTTTTCGCACTTTTTATTTGTTATGTATTAATGACTTTAATAACTAGTTTCTTATGTTGAAGGTTATTCTTCCTTATCGTTTGTCTGTGGTGTCTTGGCATTATTTTACTGTCTATATAAAATAAAAGATTTTCACCATTCATATCTGCACGGTCTATATAGAGATATGTTGGCTACCTGGTCGGGGGTTAAGGGAACGGTTTGGTAAGAGTCTTGCCATTGTTCAGTGTATAGATCATGCATAGGACCTGGGTCAAATTTAGTAGGACCTCCTTCAATACCCACCGGTATTGGATGGCGGGGGTCCAAACTCTTTGATCCATTCATAACTAAGCTACTATTAAAACTTTAACCCGGCTACTTAGGACTGTATCCCTGCTGACTCAGACTACTTAGCCGAGGGTAACGTCACCTTCAAAAGAGGGGCCTACCACATTATGCATTAATAACTTAATTAATTATCTTTCAATGATCCGACCCTTTAGGATTGTATCCTTGCTGACTCAAACTCCTGGGTTGAGGGTGACGTCACCTTCAAAAGAGGGGCCTACTACAATAACTAAGATAATCTCTTGAAAGGTGCAAAAGTGCGGAAATAATCAAAGGTTACACTACACACGAGTCGGATCCAAGTGATTCGTCTTGTCTATCTATTTTTATTTTTATTTTATTTTTCAGCATTTTAGTTAGTTTTATTTTTCTAGTTTAAAAACATTTTTTCTAACTTTTGATTTGATTAGACGTTGAGGATAAACCGGTACTAAAAGCTCTTGTGTCCATGGATGACCTCGGTATCTTACCAACACTATACTACGTCCACGATGGGTGCACTTGCCCATATGTGTGTTTAGTGTTAGTAAATTTCGTGTTTTATAAATTTAAAACTTGGCTATAAAGTGTAAAAGGGCTTAAAATATACATAAAAATATATAACACCACGCACACACCATCAACACTCGACACTCGATCGGTCGGTCTCCGCGAACAATTATCACCTCTCTACCGTCAACAGGACGAGATATCCTAGCTAGCTTCTTAAAGCGATAGTCCCCTACTTCGTTCCTGGATAATCAATCCATCCTCACATGTTTATCAAGGCTCCCCAGCTCCACTGAAAATAAATTGACACTAGAACTATGACCACCTAACCAAATACTACAATCGCGAACGACCTCACTTGTTTCCATTAACTTACCAATTGCTAGTTCTATCGGGCACTTTATACTCAGCTTACTTGTAGGTGAACACAAAAATGGTTCAATGTTTTTCGAAACAAAACTCACGTCAGCTTTGGTATTAAAAGTATGAACATAGATTGGTTTTTGATTCGAAACATACCAGTAATATAGCAGGATTCTCATGTGCCTTCCCAGCACTCGCCTCGACGGCTTTACCCACAGCATCCTGTACTTTCGGTTTCAGGCAATCTCTTTTGTAGTGTCCTTGCTCACCACACACGTAGCATCCCTCGAGCGTAACTCCATCCAATGCACTCTTAGCATAACACTTGGGAGTCACGTGTCCAGTTCGGCCACATCTGGCGCACTTCTCTTGCCCATCACCGACATTACCCTTTCCCGACTCTCTATGGTTAGCTACATATGCTCTCTCCAAGCTACGTTTCTTCCCATGTTCCTCTTCGAGATTCTTCTTTGAGCCCTCAAGTTTGCGCTTCTTCGAATCTCCAGTTCTAGGTTCGGAACGCTGAATCACTCGAATGACCGACTCGTTTTGGCAACCCGATATCACGCATATCATTGCAATATCATTGCATAGGGCACTAGTAAATGATCCTGGGTTACAACCCTGGATTGTTTTGTGTATACTTCTACGCATTGTTCATACGGTTAATGAAAATCAGGAATATGTTCCAATGAGATCATACACATGAACTACTAAAACTTGTCGATCATTATTTTACCTGGAGGGTTTCCAATCTGCGTCCAACCAAGATCATGCCCGTGAGCACCACATCCACGTTCCTGGCCATTATTCTGTTTAGCATTACGCTATTCCAAGGCATTATTAACTTGTTGGGCTATAAGTCATGCCAACTCTTCTGGTGTGGCGGGTAGTCCAGTACCCTGTTTTGCTTTTGGCGGCACTTTCGTCGTTTCTATTATTTACAACAATAATAATCACATAACACGATGACCAAAAATAATTCAATCATTAAATGTTAGTGGACCAAACATTGCGCATGTATAATATCCACATATTAATGAGAACAATTTTTAAACCAAAAGTTAATCATCTGATATTATCATAGAAATTAACAAACTTGTTCTTTAGTACATCGCAACTATCCTCGGTATGTCTACATCGACACCCATAACAAGTTTTCACAAAATTTTCTACCTAATATCACAAAAATATATAACTGGCACGTAGGCCCCCAAACAAAAGTACTAAAAAGTTTCTAACATAACAACCACAAACAACCAACCACAACTAACACCTAACGCTTCATCCCCAGAAAATCCAACATCTTCCTGACCAGCTCCTCTAGATCCACTATCCTCCAATGCATCTGGTCCATCGCACTGTTATCCAGATCCTTCAACTCATCATACCAGTCCATTTGCCCCTCGAGGTCCTTCATCTTACCCTTGGTCATATCCAGTTATCCGCGCAAGGTAGCAAACTGTCGGTCATAGTAGCAACATCGATCTACCCAAAACCCTTTCTGCTTCTTAGAAGCAGGTGCCGTCTCAGCATGTGATGTAGAAGCAATCTCCCCAATAGGCCTAACCCTCTTCCTACAGCGATAATACACTAATAGAGGCGTAGCCGGTGTGCGTGACTCTAAGACAGGTAAAGATGACTCTGACAGAACAGGTGGAGGGACCTCAGCGATAGACTCGATCACAATAGCAGGTGGAGCAACAGATGGCTCTAATGGTCAAGCCGTGACAATAGTGGCATCCACCACTAGTGCAACACTAAGAGATCCTCCAATAACAGGGACACCTCTGATCCCGTCATCGGTCACAGGTACTGTGCCAGATGATTGTCCCGTCTCATGAATCGAGAGAGGAGCTTCATCATTGTCATCAATCCACCCGTTGCTAGTACAATCATATCGGGGGTCTACCTGACTGGCAAAACCAGCAGGGTCGACGTGGAAAGATGAAGCAAACTCAGCCATACCAACCATCCGTGGGGTCGTGATAGGCATCTCTGGTAGAATGGATCTGGGTGAAGTCTCAAAATCTTGCTCACTACCTGAGTCATTGATCTCGATGACCTCGTGCTCGTGCGACATCTGTGACACATATGTAACCGTACAAGTAACTGTGTGATCAATATGAATAGTAACACATAAGGCCCAAATAAACAGAAAATCACGTATGCACATAAACACATAAGGGTTTTCATACATGATAAAATTTTCCATGTTTATTTAAAAATCTTGGCTTCAAGAACTTTGGACTTTAAATCTCAAAATTCTTCGGTTGAAGTCTAATGTTTTCTCCCGAAAACATCTAGTTCGCTAACAACCATTGGCTCTGATACCAACTTCTGTCACACCCCAAAAACGTCGCAGTGGAATATATAACGTAGTGGTGACGGAATTTGGTGCCCATTTCTATCTTGATGTTTGACGCATTATAGTGTTGGACAATATTACTTATTTAAAACATAGATTTTAAACTTAACGTCCCAAAACACGACATAACCATGACAAGATAAAGTTGTCTTTGATCCTCACGGATCTTATTACATTGTCCCAGAAAGTTTAAAAGTCAGTCCAACATTTTAAGTGACAAAACATGCATCAACAAGCACACGATACGCCATAATTCCCGAAGCCGAACTCAAGTACCTGTAGAACACGTTAAAATCAAGTGTCAACACAAAGGAAGGTGAGTTCACATATTCAAATCTAAACAATTTGATCCAAAGGAAAACTTTCTAATTATGTGTTTATTTTAAAACATCCATATAATTTTTAGAAAGTCCATTTACTTCCTTAATAAAATCCATGGGTCATCCGTCGTAAGTTCAAAAATCCGACACTAAGGCATTTTCCCAAGATTTGTATATTAAATTCATAGCGTCAACATTTAGACTCGTATGTTAGCTAGACAATACGAACTATATATTTACCATGCAGGGATAATCAATGCTAGACAATAACCAGAATTTAGATTTGTCGTTTGACTTTACCCGGGGCGACCGGTCACGACGGGGTTATCAACCCGATTGTGACACCTGTGTCACCGCGACCATCAAACAAATACCGAGCCGATGAAATATTGTATTTCATACTTGGGATCTTGTATAAATATGTGTATGTTTTGCACATATCAATTATTGTTCAATTTCAAACTCTACATCGCTTTCTGGAGCATTATACGCAAACTGGTGCATAAACGTACTCAGTTTAATGCGACAAATACTCCGGAACATCAACATATACTCAACATACCTTAAATAACCTTTACATAACTTAGAAATAAGTTTTGAAGGCTTTGGTATGGCAAAAACAAGCTAATTCGCTTACAGGGACTAAACTTGACAAACTGCGAAAGTATGCCAATTTGAACTGTAACGAACATTCCGGAACATGTCCATAAGTTAAACATACCATAAATATCCTTTACATAGCTTAGAAATAGGCTTTGAGGGGTTTGGTATGCTAAAATAAACTTTTGGATCATTCAGGGACTAAAAGTGTCAAAAAGTGCATGAGTTTGCACTTTCGCGCATAACTTACGTTCTGAATACATCCGGACATCCAAAAATTTATGTAAGCATCCTTATATTATGCCTTAGTGTTTGGCATGAGAAAAATCCATTCGTCGCGTCATTTGGATCGTCTTTCACGCTTATGCGCATTCCGTCGTAATTAAGCGAACATCGCGATCGTACGGCCAAACGAACCGACATCCGACATATTTTTGGGCATGTTTCATGTCCACAATGTTTAGGCATCATTTTAGGGCCTTAAAGATGGCTTTACAGGTCTTAGAAGGGCTGGAAATAGCTTAAACACGCAACAGGGACCAAAAGTGTAAATTCTGCAAGTGGTGCAGATCAGAGGGGCCAGGCGGCCCGCGTAAGGATTGCCCAAAACATGAGGCGGGCCGCGTGAACATGTCTGACAGAAGATTTTGCATTTAATGCAGAATCTGGCCTTTCGTTCGATCAAGAGGCGATGCCTTTTCACCCAATGAAGAGCCAAGGGTCAAGTTCACTGAACTTATCCACTTGGACACATGTACGCACGAGATCAAGGCACGATATTCGATAAAACGATCCTAACGGTTCCACTTTTCCTATAAATACCCCCCCCTTTAGTGTAAAATTCACAAAATCAGATCTTAGAGCTCTAAGTTGAAACCATTGTTTCATACCTGAGCTATTTGGTCTTGATTTGCACTCAGGGACCCTCCGTAAGTCTTCTTTCGCTCTTTTATTCGCTTTTCGAGTCCGAAAGTCAACGTTTAGTTGACTTTCTGCATTGACCAGCTTATGGTCGATGCGAAGTTCATGGAACTTCATAACGTGAGCGTGATCACGATGGTCATGGTCCGTAGTGACCATACCTACTGATTACCCCGTTATCTAGGCTCAGTGACGAGTCGTAGTTTCGGCCAGAATGTGCATTCTTGCATATTTTGTGACCAAACTACTCGTGAGCATCAAAGCCGTTTGTTTTGATGTCAAACCTGTTTTCAAACTTAGTTAAGCATGTTCTAACATGCTTAGCTCGTCACTTTTAGTTTAGTGCTTATATAGGGTCGTAAGGTAAGCGATCTAAACCATCGCTTATACTTTCGAACCCGACCCATTTGGTCGGTCATTAGGACCTGACCAAACACATTAGGTGACCATAGCTATAACCTTCCGAGGTTATACCTTGTGGTCACGATGTTAGGCGTTCCAGACGCGTTCTACGCGAACGACGCGTAAGGTAGCATAAGCTACCTAAACGGGTCGTGATGGACCGTAAGCACTTAGGTTAAGTTTCATTTTGGTATGTAGGCTTTGTTAAACCATATTACACGAGTCTCCATACTCGTTTGGTTTTCGAACCCGCGTACTGTCCGATCCTTCCGATTTGGTCCGGTATATTAACATAGCTACCTATTAGGTGCCGTTTGATATCCCGTGATCTTTAGCATTATCTGGTTATTATACAAGAACTCCAAAGCAATCTCAGGTGAGTACATTGAACCCCTCTTTTACTGTTTTCTAAACTGTTTTGGGGTGAAACACATGTGCCTATCTGTTACTTTCATGCTTTCCTGTATCCACATCATATACTTGCTATGTTCAATAGTACATATATAGTACATGATTTCATTGTGTTTATGCTATGTATGCCCATTGTGTGCGTACTTAGTATATTGCTATACATTTCATGCTACGTACGCCCATTGTGCGCATACGTAGTACATTGTTTCACATTGCATTACTGTTGCATATGCTCATCCAGCATATGAACACATTACACTACATTTTGAACTGTTGTACTCTACAATACATTTCATGCTACGTACGCCCATTGTGTGCATACGTAGTACATTGTTTCACATTGCATTTCTGTTGCATATGCTGATCCAGCATATGAACACATTACACTACATTTTGAACCATTGTAACCATTTGACTATGTGAACCGTCTTAACCCTTTGATTTCATGAACCGTCTGTAACCATTGAACCGTGTAAACCAGTTGTATCCGTTGACATGATTTACAGTTGACAATAGACATTTGACTATACATAAACATTTCTTCCGTTGTTAAACATTTCATCTTGATGGTTTGGTTTGAGTAAATGATTAAGTAACGAGGCGTGTGTAATATGATACAAGCATGGTGGATACGCCGCTGGTACTTCCTATATATAAGTGTTTGTATGGTATTACATATCATAGCGTTATTTGAATCATTTCAATTCAAGACATATGACATTTTATACAAACAACACACTTTTCACGAGACATTGTTTTACAAACGACTTATCTTATACAAACTCATTTTTACATGGTTATCCGTTTAACCATACAGTGTTCTCATATTTATACATATCATTTGATCTTACCGTTTTTCAAATGATTTACAAGACAAAGCAAAATACGAGGTTCATGACTAAACATTTTCTCAAACTCAAGTCATGAATTCCGTTTTCACAAAACCAATGTATCTCACAGGCATTTTTATGCTGACGTACCTATTTTCACATGTGTTTTCAGGAGATGATGCATAGGACTTATCAAGACATACTTAGGCGGACCTGTGCCTTAGTAACTTAAAACGAGACAAGAACTAGTTAATTTATGTTATGTACACTTTGATTCTTGTTTAGACAATGTAAACTTTCATGTTTGATTTATAAAACGAAACTTCATTTGCCATGGATTTGAAACAATTGATTCTGTTACAACACTCCCCGACGTTTCCGCCACGTTTTGTATGTTCTACGTGGTCGGGGTGTGACAGAAAAGATGGTATCAGAGCCAATGGTTATAGGGAATTAGGTTATTAGTAATGCTTTGACCTAGTCTATAACCTTCCTAGGACCCTAACGCGAGTTTACTTGCGTTTAGTCATAAAACAATACCGTCGCCTATCCTTAGGCGATGACAACAACAAGAACATAAATTTCAAAACCGCTTTGAAAACTAATCATCTGTTCTAGGATGATTGATTACTAGGTTTTGAACCCTCTGTTTTAAGGTTTTGAACCCCTTTGAATTTTCAAAACTCCCGTCAAAGTTTTGGGTCCTAACTAGTGTGAACACGTGCGAACTGGAAGAGTGAATGCCTGTACCCTGGGTTTTCTGTCTAAGGTTAGAGTGTTCGTACAAATCCGCATAATCGGACTAGTCACTCTTACCTGGGAACTCTTGGGGTGAGTGTCCACTTATAGGCGAGCATGTCTTCGCGATACACTATGAGGATCTATTTGCTTTGATTCAGCCCTGGTGTTGTTTGTTTGCTTCATGATTCAAACAAGTGACCATCAACCGTGATTATGGTCAGTGATTGTAACATCCTATTCTTACCCAATACCATTTTATTTGTTTCCTTTCATGTTTTCCTCTTTTAGAATGCCTCCTCGACGCGAACACCAGATAGCAACTGCCGAGCTGGCAGAAATTATTGCGCAGCAGATGGCTGCTCAATTCCCAAATCTCTTTGCTCAATGGAACCAAGCCAACAACAACAACAATGGTACATGCAATTTCAAGAACTTTAACTCGGCTAAACCACTCAAGTTTAGTGGTTCTGAGGGAGCAACTGGGCTTCTCCAATGGTTCGAGAGCATCGAGAATACCTTTCGCCACGTGCAGTGTCCGGAAAATCGCAAGGTCGAGTTCTCTTCGAGTGTGTTTCAGAAGAGGGCTCTTACATGGTGGAACGGGGTAATGAGAGACCGTGGTGCAGATGTTGCTCTAGCACAAACATGGGCTGAACTGAGAGCACTTATGATGAGAGAGTTTTGTCCTCGTCATGAACAACGAGCGTTGGAGAAGGAGTTTGATGATTTGAAACAAGATAGTGGCGAACACAGGGCATATACTGATAGGTTTGAGGAGTTGAGTCTACTTTGCCCGACTATGGTCGCCCCACTCGACAAGGCTATCGAAAGGTACATCGACGGCCTGCCTGACTCGGTACAAGACATTGTCACTGGTAGCAACCCTACCACACTCCGTCAGGCCATTGAGCTATCTGCAACCTTGACTGAATCGCAGATCAGAAAGCATAAACTTTTTCGAAAAGGTGACAAGAAATCGGCCGGGGAATCGAACCCAATCGAGGAATCAAAGACCATGGATGAACAGACTGAACCTCCTAAGAAGTCAAGGAAGCGAAAGGCTTCTCAGAACTTCGCCGTGGTCACTCACAATGGTCAAGCCGTCCCCAACCAACCAGCTCAACCCCCTGCTAGAAAACCATACAATGGAACTGCACCCTTGTGCAACCAATGTAGCCTCCATCATCACGCCAATGTACAGTGCCGCAAATGCCAAACTTGTGGACTCATAGGCCATACAACAAGAATCTGCCCAGCTGCAGCTGCACCAAACCAAGCTGGCAACAATCCCGCTCAAGGTCGTTTCCTACTAGGTTCTTGTTTCAACTGTGGCGAGATGGGTCATTTCCGAAGAAATTGCCCAAAGCTTGCTAATGCAAATCCAGCACAAGGATGATCACCCGACTGACTAAAAGACAACATCGTTTAGAAATAATCATGTCTTATGTATTAAGTTTCTTTTGTTGTCAAGATCCAAGGAACAGTTGATATCGTTGTTTATAAATAAATCTTTCATTTACATTGCAATGTATTTCGATGATTGCATGTATAAACGACATATCCCTTGCAATACCGACAATCAAGGAACCGTATTCCTTGAAGAACAAACTACCCCCAAAATTCTCCCATTCTATAATCGCTTGCGTCTTCCACGGAATTCCTAAGTACCCGTTTATTCTAAGGAAACGAAGTACAAGACGCAGGTTACAACACAAGACGAATACCCAAGGTACCACTATAAATCCTTAATAGGGTACCTAGGAATTTCCCGTAAGTCTGTAATTGTTGTATACCTTCATTCGAATGTGGTGATTCCTTGTAATCAAAAATCGAATTTTGGGAGATCTTTCTATCTTCTCAGATAGATTCCAGTGAACATTGAGATCCGTCGACAGGTTTCCATATCCGTATTCAATCGATAACAAGTTAATAGCAAATTATGATCAAATTAAACAATTATGTGACTATGTGCTTATGTGTTTCCTTATGTATTGTTGTGTGATCCAAACTATGTTATCCAAATCTTCGTAGAATCTTACATATCCGTGTGCAAGAGATTCATAGTAGGATGCCCAAAGGTATTACTTAAAATCCTCAATGGACTTCTATGTTATAGTTAAGTCCCTCGGATTATAAAGTACTACTTCATAATTAGACCCCTTGAGTGGTCTAGCTAAACAGATTCATCCAAAAATCTGGTTAGGGATATCATGTGATGATATAGCTGAAAGGACTCCTTGGTGGCCTAACCAAGAGGATCCCCTGTCGATCTAATTAAAAGGAACCGATGGAAGTCTAGTCACCCTCGTCACAAGTTTGATATCCTTCCCCAAAACATTACAAAACAAACTGTGCGGACTGTGCAAGGGATTACGTAATTATGGATGCATACATAATTATGAAATTTAGTGCACAGAAATCACAGCAAGTTCTGTCATGTGTCTAGAGTTAACCCTATTCATTTCCAATTCTGATGAAGCATCCGTTCAGGAAAAATGAACTAGCTATTCATTTTTCACTTCTGAAGAATATCCGTTGAGGAAATGAATATCCGTTTATCCTTCATTTCCAAATCTGAAGAATACCCGTCGAAGAAAATGACTCCGTTTGTTCATTTTCGTTCTGAAGATTTATCCGTTGAGGAAATGAATATCCGTTTATCCTTCATTTCCAAATCTGAAGAATACCCGTCGAAGAAAATGACTCCGTTTGTTCATTTTCGTTCTGAAGATTTATCCGTTGAGGAAATGAATATCCGTTTATCCTTCATTTCCAAATCTGAAGAATACCCGTCGAAGAAAATGACTCCGTTTGTTCATTTTCGTTCTGAAGATTTATCCGTTGAGGAAATGAATATCCGTTTATCCTTCATTTCCAAATCTGAAGAATACCCGTTGAAGATGACCCCGTTTGTTCATTTTCGTTTCTGAAGATTTATCCATTGAGGAAATGAATATCCGTTGTGTAATCCCTCATTTCCAACTCTGAGGAAGCAACCGTTGAAGATGACTCCGTTAGCTCATTTTCGTTTCTGAAGATTTATCCGTTGAGGAAATGAATATCCGTTGTGTAATACTTCATTTCCAACTCTGAGGAAGCAACCGTTGAAGATGACCCCGTTTGTTCATTTTCGTTTCTGAAGATTATCCGTTGAGGAAATGAATATCCGTTGTGTAATCCCTCATTTCCAACTCTGAGGAAGCAACCGTTGAAGATGACTCCGTTAGCTCATTTTCGTTCCTGAAGATTTATCCGTTGAGGAAATGAATATCCGTTGTGTAATACTTCATTTCCAACTCTGAGGAAGCAACCGTTGAAGATGACCCCGTTTGTTCATTTTCGTTTCTGAAGATTATCCGTTGAGGAAATGAAAATCCGTTGTGTAATACTTCATTTCCAACTCTGAGGAAGCAACCGTTGAAGATGACCCCGTTTGTTCATTTTCGTTTCTGAAGATTTTCCGTTGAGGAAATGAATATCCGTTGTGTAATCCTTCATTTCCAATTCTGATGAAGCAACCATTGAAAATGACCCGTCTGTTCATTTTCGTTTCGGAAGAATGACCGTTAAGGAAATGACAAGATATTGCCTTACATATCATTGGTGGTTATTTGGCAAATTCACAAATAGACTCCTACGAATAAATTTCGGGACGAAATTTCCTAAAGTAGGGGAGACTATGACACCTGTGTCACCGCGACCATCAAACAAATACCGAGCCGATGAAATATTGTATTTCATACTTGGGATCTTGTATAAATATGTGTATGTTTTGCACATATCAATTATTGTTCAATTTCAAACTCTACATCGCTTTCTGGAGCATTATACGCAAACTGGTGCGTAAACGTACTCAGTTTAATGCGACAAATACTCCGGAACATCAACATATACTCAACATACCTTAAATAACCTTTACATAACTTAGAAATAAGTTTTGAAGGCTTTGGTATGGCAAAAACAAGCTAATTCGCTTACAGGGACTAAACTTGACAAACTGCGAAAGTATGCCAATTTGAACTGTAACGAACATTCCGGAACATGTCCATAAGTTAAACATACCATAAATATCCTTTACATAGCTTAGAAATAGGCTTTGAGGGGTTTGGTATGCTAAAATAAACTTTTGGATCATTCAGGGACTAAAAGTGTCAAAAAGTGCATGAGTTTGCACTTTCGCGCATAACTTACGTTCTGAATACATCCGGACATCCAAAAATTTATGTAAGCATCCTTATATTATGCCTTAGTGTTTGGCATGAGAAAAATCCATTCGTCGCGTCATTTGGATCGTCTTTCACGCTTATGCGCATTCCGTCGTAATTAAGCGAACATCGCGATCGTACGGCCAAACGAACCGACATCCGACATATTTTTGGGCATGTTTCATGTCCACAATGTTTAGGCATCATTTTAGGGCCTTAAAGATGGCTTTACAGGTCTTAGAAGGGCTGGAAATAGCTTAAACACGCAACAGGGACCAAAAGTGTAAATTCTGCAAGTGGTGCAGATCAGAGGGGCCAGGCGGCCCGCGTAAGGATTGCCCAAAACATGAGGCGGGCCGCGTGAACATGTCTGACAGAAGATTTTGCATTTAATGCAGAATCTGGCCTTTCGTTCGATCAAGAGGCGATGCCTTTTCACCCAATGAAGAGCCAAGGGTCAAGTTCACTGAACTTATCCACTTGGACACATGTACGCACGAGATCAAGGCACGATATTCGATAAAACGATCCTAACGGTTCCACTTTTCCTATAAATACCCCCCCCCCCTTTAGTGTAAAATTCACAAAATCAGATCTTAGAGCTCTAAGTTGAAACCATTGTTTCATACCTGAGCTATTTGGTCTTGATTTGCACTTGGGGACCCTCCGTAAGTCTTCTTTCGCTCTTTTATTCGCTTTTCGAGTCCGAAAGTCAACGTTTAGTTGACTTTCTGCATTGACCAGCTTATGGTCGATGCGAAGTTCATGGAACTTCATAACGTGAGCGTGATCACGATGGTCATGGTCCGTAGTGACCATACCTACTGATTACCCCGTTATCTAGGCTCAGTGACGAGTCGTAGTTTCGGCCAGAATGTGCATTCTTGCATATTTTGTGACCAAACTACTCGTGAGCATCAAAGCCGTTTGTTTTGATGTCAAACCTGTTTTCAAACTTAGTTAAGCATGTTCTAACATGCTTAGCTCGTCACTTTTAGTTTAGTGCTTATATAGGGTCGTAAGGTAAGCGATCTAAACCATCGCTTATACTTTCGAACCCGACCCATTTGGTCGGTCATTAGGACCTGACCAAACACATTAGGTGACCATAGCTATAACCTTCCGAGGTTATACCTTGTGGTCACGATGATAGGCGTTCCAGACGCGTTCTACGCGAACGACGCGTAAGGTAGCATAAGCTACCTAAACGGGTCGTGATGGACCGTAAGCACTTAGGTTAAGTTTCATTTTGGTATGTAGGCTTTGTTAAACCATATTACACGAGTCTCCATACTCGTTTGGTTTTCGAACCCGCGTACTGTCCGATCCTTCCGATTTGGTCCGGTATATTAACATAGCTACCTATTAGGTGCCGTTTGATATCCCGTGATCTTTAGCATTATCTGGTTATTATACAAGAACTCCAAAGCAATCTCAGGTGAGTACATTGAACCCCTCTTTTACTGTTTTCTAAACTGTTTTAGGGTGAAACACATGTGCCTATCTGTTACTTTCATGCTTTCCTGTATCCACATCATATACTTGCTATGTTCAATAGTACATATATAGTACATGATTTCATTGTGTTTATGCTATGTATGCCCATTGTGTGCGTACTTAGTATATTGCTATACATTTCATGCTACGTACGCCCATTGTGCGCATACGTAGTACATTGTTTCACATTGCATTACTGTTGCATATGCTCATCCAGCATATGAACACATTACACTACATTTTGAACTGTTGTACTCTACAATACATTTCATGCTACGTACGCCCATTGTGTGCATACGTAGTACATTGTTTCACATTGCATTTCTGTTGCATATGCTGATCCAGCATATGAACACATTACACTACATTTTGAACCATTAACCGTCTTAACCCTTTGATTTCATGAACCGTCTGTAACCATTGAACCGTGTAAACCAGTTGTATCCGTTGACATGATTTACAGTTGACAATAGACATTTGACTATACATAAACATTTCTTCCGTTGTTAAACATTTCATCTTGATGGTTTGGTTTGAGTAAATGATTAAGTAACGAGGCGTGTGTAATATGATACAAGCATGGTGGATACGCCGCTGGTACTTCCTATATATAAGTGTTTGTATGGTATTACATATCATAGCGTTATTTGAATCATTTCAATTCAAGACATATGACATTTTATACAAACAACACACTTTTCACGAGACATTGTTTTACAAACGACTTATCTTATACAAACTCATTTTTACATGGTTATCCGTTTAACCATACAGTGTTCTCATATTTATACATATCATTTGATCTTACCGTTTTTCAAATGATTTACAAGACAAAGCAAAATACGAGGTTCATGACTAAACATTTTCTCAAACTCAAGTCATGAATTCCGTTTTCACAAAACCAATGTATCTCACAGGCATTTTTATGCTGACGTACCTATTTTCACATGTGTTTTCAGGAGATGATGCATAGGGCTTATCAAGACATACTTAGGCGGACCTGTGCCTTAGTAACTTAAAACGAGACAAGAACTAGTTAATTTATGTTATGTACACTTTGATTCTTGTTTAGACAATGTAAACTTTCATGTTTGATTTATAAAACGAAACTTCATTTGCCATGGATTTGAAACAATTGATTCTGTTACAACACTCCCCGACGTTTCCGCCACGTTTTGTATGTTCTACGTGGTCGGGGTGTGACACCGATAGATCTACCAACAATTCATCGCGTGCAATACTTAATCGATTAAACGACATCATTGGCGCAGGGTCCATATTGAGACCATATATAATGTCTGCCTCATGTACAATATAAATATCGTACTAATATGACAAATTTAATATACGATGTTGTACGAATCCCCTGAAATCCCCACCAAAATGTAAGCCTATGTTGTTACTTACTCTCTTGAGACCAAGCAATATTCGTTCCAACATCACGGTCGGTTTTTCCTCAGAAACACCATACCATCCCAACTTCTCCCACAAACATACATTCATCAAAAACGTTTTACCTCGAAACGTATGATTTATCAAACTCCATATATTTTCAACGAAAATATATAATTTATATTAAAAGCTATGTTTTAATCCAAAAACATTATTAAACCCTTTTTGGCGTGTTCTACCCCCAAAACATATACAAAGCAGTAAAAGAGGGGTTTAGTGACACTCACCTTTGGGTGCGTATTTTAAATAGCGCAATCCCACAGTTTAATTTCTACACGTCCTATTATATGTAGGAGCGAGTTTTAAATCAATATACATATATACATCACAAAAATCCTAAGTTTCTCTGTTTTCTTAGAATTTTCACATAACTCTGTGATTTTCTCGAAAAATCATCGTTTTTGATTATGTTGGCACGTTAATATATATATGAGTCCAAATATATATTTTTAATATTTTTGTGACTTGAACGATTTTATTGGTGACCGTTCTCATGTAAATCCTTTAACACACTCGTTTATACGTAATATATCTACGATTTGCCCGTCGTAATATATATACATAAACGTACACATAAATTAACACCGTAACATGCGTAGTCTCGTTAACTTATCTATTTTGTCATTTTTAAGGAAAATGTATGTAGGATCATTTTCAGACCCGAACGAGTCAATCAGAAGAGTTTATCTTAATACGAAAGGCGGAAACAGACGTATTAAGTTCAATTCAACACACAATTCACTTTTAACTGTCTTTTATATTGATTCTGGAACGATTACAATTCAGAAGACACCTCGACAGAGCTTCGCCGTCGGAAAACTATCTGCTGATTCCGCTCCAAATGACAACAGACATTATGTATATATAGCCCATGTGATTCCGCTTGAAACTGACTCAAGCGAAACCTGATTTCGCTTGAACATAACTTAAGCGAAATCAACATGATGACTTCGAGCGGAATCTAAACAATCTGATTTCTCTTGAAATGACCTAATGTCATTTCAAGCGGAATAACATCTATTTCACACTTTCTTGAATCTTGTGCCCTGTTCTTACTATTTCTTTACAAGACTCGATACAAGACGAAGTCGACAGACGGATGCACCAACAAACTCCCCCTCGGATGTTGACGGAGTCTTCAGTGTCGAGTCTTCGGTTGTCAAACCGTCAGTCTTTATCAATCTGCTCGCTCTTTTTCAAAGTATTCTTCATTGTAAGCATCCTCACTCAATCTCTATCTTCATTCTTCCAGAAACTCTACCTGGCTTTCTGCATCTTCAAAATTCTCTCTTGACGCTTTCAGACTCCCCCTCTCAATGTGCTAGGATCGTAGTCTGGAAATCACGATCTTCACGTATTGGAACCTGTCATTTCCTGTAAAAACTCTACCAAACACATAAGTTTCTCAAAGTTTAAAGATTTAAAATTGGAAAAAACATTTGTAGACATCTTTCAAAAATGATTTAAACTTTAGTGACCACTTGTAAACATAACTTCTTCATACACTCTCTCCCAAACCTGTTCATCAAGTTTAGCACTTGGAATTTCGAAAATCAGCTTTACAACATCAATTTGTCGAAAATCTTTTTGTATTTTTCAAAAATTTATGCTAAAACACACTAAAATCTTTTTGAATTTTTGATTTTTAAGAAATGCAGAAAAAAATATTTACAAAAAATATTTTTGTGAGTTTGTGCAAGAGGATCATATTAGATTTTGAGACAAATCGCTAACACCGTTAAGCTTGATTTCATTTTAAGTTCTAAACAATTCACCTAGATTGTCAGTATACTGGTCCTCTTAAATTTTCACACAAAGTTCAACTGTTCCGAGATACGAGATTAATGTCTTAAGAACTTCAACTTATTCGCGTGTCCCACCACTTGAATATACTCCCGTATCCCGATCCCAATGTTCAGTCTTACAGGTGAGTATACCTAGATGATATATGTAAGGGATTAGATGCGAAACCGTGAGAGCTCAGGTCAGAACTTCCGTTCAGCATAGAGATGACGGCTCGACTTTAGGTGTGTCCCCTTTAGAGGATCTTTTCTTCAACAACACATGATTAGCATTTTTCAATGTTTCATCATTTTTATGCTGAGGGCGGCGCTTATATTTCAAGCAATTAGAACGTATTATACGGGGACTAGGCTATTGCTTCCGCAAAATCAGAAGTCCCGGGATAATACCCCAGATAACACTAAGCATAAAGACCTAGTATCTCAGAAAGAGGGACCTCCAAACATTATTTCGGGGGTTACCCATATATCTAAGAAATGTTCCCCACAAGATAAGCAAGTTTGAAATTTAGGTTTATATCTCGTCACAATCTACTAAATGTGTAAAAACCTACTGGCACATCCACAGTGAGATTGTTTATCACATTTTTGACTTTACGTTTCTTTAGCGTGTTGTGATACTCCACTGATGTACTATCATTTCCTCTTTTATGCAACAAAAACTCATTTTTCATTTTATCATGTTTTTGTTTTTTTTTTTCAAATTTTCTAATGTTTTTGGATTTTCTGAAATTTTTAAATTTTTTACTCCCCCTAAAATTCAAACACATTTAAATAAAATTTAAAAAAAACTGTACAAGAACATGACAACTGATATCGAATCGCCTCAATTCTCCATCCACTTGGCATAAACAATCAGAACTCCCCCTCTCAACAAACTATTTTCCCATTATGATTTCAAAACACTTAAGTTTGTTTTAATCAAAATGGTTTTTCCGGAAAATTAGTTTTGTTGATTTTACCACTTGTAGTAAATGGGTAAGATCATCACATTGTTTCTTTCCTCTTTATAATGATAGTTAAATCAAGTTCAACTTAATGACCTTGATTAACCACTTGTAAGATCAAAAACCAATCACTTGTAAACACGCTTTTCAACCAATTACCACCTGTTGGTTGAATTCTCAAGATGCCGATTCCTACTCCACACTTACCAACCTGGGAGTTCCGGCAAGTCACGCTTTTCAATTTTTAAATTTAAAAAAAAAACATTTTCAGAATGATGCCGATTCATGCTCCACGATTACCAACTTGGGAGCTCCGGCAAGTCAGGTTGTTATTCTTTGAAAAATATTGACACCCAGGCCTGACCATCCTTGGGTGTAACTACTTCTTTCTCATCTTCACTTTCAACAGAATTGTGAACATTCTTTTTGGAAGCATAAAATTCTTTCACTCCTTTGGCCTTACCATCGACCTTTTTTCCAAAAATGTGTTTCACATTTCCGTTGAAAGCCTTTTCAACATCAAATTTCTTCTTTTCAGAATAAAATTGATTTGAAATTTCAATTTTGCCGATTTTAGATCTTAAATTCTCAGCCTTTAGCGGTGGAAAGTTTACATCATCCACAGGCGGAACAGATTTCTCATCTTTGACAACAACATATGGCTCCTCTGTCTTTGTGGAGACAGATTCATCGCCAGTAGATAACTCCTCCGACTTTGATAAATCAGATTCATCGCTAGAACTATTTGCTGAACCCTTAACCACCCATTTCTGATTTTTCAGATTTTCTTTTCCTTTTAAAACATTCCTTGAACATTCACCAACCTCAAATTTTGAATTTTCAAAACCTGTAAATTTTCTGGTTGTTTATTTCAACAACTTTTTCTTTCAGTTTACCAGAGACTCCATGTTTTGTTTGTATTGCCTTAGGACAATTTCTGGCAATATGACCGACTGTTTTACAATGAAAACAGATTCTCGTCTCTGTCTTCTTCTGAGCAACACTTTTTTCATGTCCTCTTGCTTCTTTGCAAGGAATTCTTTGTTTGTCTACTTTCTGAACGCTTGCTCCTTTTCAGCTTCTATCGTGTTTTTCCTGAAACAAACATAGTTTTTGGTTTATAAACTTTTTCATTTTTGTAATTTTTCGGTTGATTAAATCCAAGACCTTTCTTTTTGAAATTACCATTATGGTTCCATTATGGTTTGGTTTCTTTTGAAAACTATAACCATAATTGTAACCCATTTTCTTGTTTATTCTTTGTTGATCCCTTGAAGTGTATTGTTTAGGTTTTTCAGAAAGATTTAAATCTTTTATTTCAGAAATATTAATTTCTGTGATTTTGAAAACCTTTTTAATCATTTCGATTTTAACACTTCTTATTGGAAAAATCTCATCAGAATATAATTTGTCAGAATCTTTCAAAGTATATGCTACTTTGACCGGTTCGTCATTCAAATTAGATTTTGATAACAAAAACTCCTTATCATAAACCCGTTTGTCGTTTTTGATTGTTGACTTTGACATGTCGGACTCAGACTTTGACTCGGATTTGGACACCGTTTTTGACTCCTCTATGTCATCTTTATCCAACACCTGATCAACCACACTTTTTATCAACTTGGACTCATGATCAGTGTCGGACGATGTGAACGTAACATCAATATTTTCTGGCAAATTATCTGACGACCCAGACTCCCACTGTAAGTTTGTTGCCTTTTTTATTCTTTCGGAATTTGGATTTCGAGGAGAATATCCATTTTCGACCGGGGGTGGACATCGATTATAGACAACACTTGGTTCCTTACCAAAAATCTTCATTTCATCATCTTCTTTTGTCTCAAACTTCTTTTCTTCCAAAATCTTCTCTTCCTCAAATGTCTTCAATCTTTCAACTATTGGGTATATCATGTCAACAACAAAAGTAGAACATGAGTAACTTTTCAATAAATTGTTAACTCTTTCACTTTCAATTCTTTGTGTTGCCAACTTCAATTCCAGCTCAGCACACTTCTCTGTGTAGTAGTTAACATTGTCAAGCTGTCTCATGTATGCTCCTTTGAGTGTATTCATTGCTAAAGCTTGTTCACTACTTGAATCGTTGTAGTTATTCATTTCTCTGTTCAAGGTATAATATGATTCTTTCAACCTTCTTATGTTGTGTAGCAACTCATTGTTTTGCTTGATCAGAGAATCACAATTGATACACTTCTCAGGAACTTTGACTGCATCAGCATTTGTTTTGATTTCAAATTCTGGAACTTCTTTGACGATTCTTACTGGAACTTCTTCTTTAGTCTTTTTCTTTTTCTCGGCTTCAGCTTGTTCCTGTTCTTTTTCTTCTTCATATTTCTTCGATTTCTCTTCTTCAGCTTTTGCAATTTTTCTGTATTTTTCTGCCCAATATTCATCAGAAGCATTAGCAACAAAAGCTTTAGCGTTTAACATCTCTTTGGCCATGAATTCTTTGTCTGGGCAATAATTGTTCCAACTGAAACCTTCTGGAAATTTTTCATCTTCTTGATCTGCCAAACATACTTTATTATCCTTTGGAATGTTTTATCCCAACTGAATCCACTTTCCTTGCCCTGATTTACCAGACATGCTCTCTTTGAATCTTCAATTTCTTTTCTACCATGTGCAGTTTGTGCCTGTTGTTGAGTTGGTTGATGAGCAACTTGATGGTAGATGGCCTTTCGGTAGTAATCATTGTTGTTGAATGGATTTTGAGCTCCACTTGCTTTGCGATTAGTGCACTCCCTCTTGAAGTGTCCTTTTTCCCGGCAATGAAAACAAGTGACTTTAGATTTGTCAAAACCTAAAGTAGAAACATTAGCCTCATGGAGATCATCTCTTTCTGTGATCTGTTTGAATTTCTCAGCTCTCCTCAACACACTCGCCAAACACCATTTTATGTCCATTAAACCTCCATAGGATTCAAGCACATTCACCAACAAAGACATGTGACTTTTAGCAACTTCCTCAGTATAGTTTTGATCATTTTCAAGATTTAACGCAATGTTGCATTGAAGAACTTTGCCACTCTTTGTTGTAGAAAAATGTGGATCAAATGTAGGAAATGAGGAAAATCTTGTTTTGTTGCTTGATCCCTGAGATGAACTTTCAGAAGAATCTTTTGCATTAAAAGTTGTTTCAACCTTTGGAGAAAAATTGGTCTTATCACTAACACCACTTTTGAAATACGAACCGATGTCTTGTTCTCCATCATAGTTCTTCATCCTAGCAATCTTTCTTTGCTCCATCTCTTGAGCTTCAAGATGTTTAATAAACTCACCCAGTGTTAACTTTTTATATTCCTTTCTATTATTCCTCAACATCATCAGATACCTTCCCCAAATATCATGTGGTAACGCATCAACTAGTTTCTCAATCAACTCATCAACTCATCTGTATCCTTTTTGATGCCTAATTTTGTCATATTTTTCACCAAGTTACAATATCTTTCAATAATCTGCTTGGAATTTTCTGATTTCAAACCACGGAAAAGATCAAATTCTTTCCTCATAAGTGACATTTTGTTCTTGAGCATATCATCACTTCTCAGAAATTTTGCTTCTAATTCATTCCAAATTGAATATGCACTTCCATTATGTTGAAGAAGAACAAATATGTCCTCTTTTATCGCTTGCTGTAACAGACTAACCATCAATTTCTCATCTCTATACTTCTTTTTCTCATCAGCAATCATTTCTCTAATTGGCATTATCTGATTATTGTTCTTTGTTGGTCTTTCATATTGAACTTCAGTATGTTCCCAAGCATCCAAATGATAAGCTTCAACCCAGTTACCAAAACGTTCGGACCAACCATTATAATAATCAATATCCAAAAGCTTAGGTGGTTTTTGTGATGTCCCCGTTTCATTTTCAAGCAATGTACTTTGAGTAACATTCATTGGACCAGCAAAGGCGTTATAAAACTCGTTCTCCATGTTACGGTTTTCAAAAATTCACAATTTGCCAATTTCAAGCGAAATATTATTTTCAAGCGAAATCAGCAACAATACAATTTCAAGCGAAATCTCCTTTGAAGCGGAATCAAACTTTGAAGCGAAATAAGCACTTTGAAGCGGAATCACAAGAACAATCCAAGCGGAATTAGTTTTGAAGCGGAATCAGGTTGATTCAAGCGGAACCACTCAAGCGAAAACACAAATTGAAGCGGAATATGTTGTTTCAAGCGGAATCACTCAAGCGGGATACCAGATTCAAGCGAAGTCACTCGACTTTTCAAGCGGAATCACGCTGACATCAGACGGATGCACCAACAATGTACATAAAATATCTTATATGTATCAATTTTCATGCTCGACAAACAAGTTACACATTTAACGCGGTTTTTACCATTTCTACCGCACAAAATGATCAAGTATACATGCATGATCCAAATTTCCAATATCATGTTAAAACTTAACATATTTTCACATTCACATGTTTAAATCACATGACTCATCTTAACACATAAGGTTCACCCAAAATTTACCCTTACTAGTGTTCATTGTGAAAATGCGTATTTTAGCGATTCGGTAACGTTTTCGGGGGTCGGAAGTCATGTATGACTAACCAAACACCAAGTAAACTTAAAACTAGTTAAAATACTTATTTTTAAACTAAAAATACTAGTTTACTTGCTGATCTATATCAGTGTTATAAAAATCACTCGAAAAGCCGATTTTTGACCGTTTTAACGCATAGTTTTGCGTTAAACGTTTCTATAATCATCCCAACTCAGAATGACTTGATATTTTAACACAATACATATTATTTACTGATTAAAATAGTGGTTATAATCAGATTAGTGCAGTTTTCGTGTAAGTCACATAAATCAAGCGATTTCACGTATTTTACAACTTTTAATGCACCAAGTACAACATGCAAAGCTAGTAAACATTAAGACAAAGTTATATGTCACTAAAAACTTTAAAATAAATTAATTTTGGTGTTTATAAACTCATTAAAACTGATTTTTACTAAATCATACTCAAATCACCTTTTCATGATCACATATCATCATGCATGTCTAAGTATGTGCATCTAATGCACCCATATCATAAAACCATCATCCAACATGATCTTAAATGCATCAAAGAACATATTTATTTCATGTCCAAGTGAATCATAACATGTCTATTTCATTATCATCTAATCATATTTACATAAATACAAACATTCTTTCATTTATTAACATGTGACAAAAACTTATATACATGCATGCATACATATACATATACACGACATATATACATACATATTTGAACTTCCAAAAGTTCACTTTATATCATATTCATCTCAAATCACAAAACCCTTTTAGAACATTCCTTTATGACACCTTTTTGACCCATGCATATAACCATCTTTGAAAATCAAGTCAAGTAAGAATCATTTAACAAAATCAAAACACAACTAGATACACACACACTCATAAACTTCCGGCCATACATACATACATATACACACTCATTTTTACTTTGATTAAAATCTCATTTATTGTTAATATCAAGTTTGTGATTAATTCCAAGTTCAAGAGAAACCATCCAACATCTCTATCATCACTAAAAATCAAGAATGTGGTTTTAAAAATAAGTTTATACCTTCAAAATTTCTTAGTGGGTTTTTGAAAAAGATGATGATATGAGGCCTTGTTCTTGCATGATTCTTCTTGAAATTACCTCCAAACCTGCTTACAAGCTTGAAATCACCTTGAAATGCCTTTGAATCTTCATGGAATAGTTTGAAAATTTGATTGTGAGTGTGTTATGGGGGTGTTCGGCTGAGCTTCATCGAGAGCGAGAGAGGAGGTGATTTTTTTGAAAAGTTTGTATTGATTATGGTGAGATATGGAGTGTGTTATAAGCTTAATCATCATGTGTGATTCCCCATGCCAACAAGTGTAGGAGAGAGAAGGTAGAACCTTCACCCCTAGCCGCCACCTATCCACCATCATGTCCACCTCTCACAATTTTAATATATACATACATATATGTATGTAAATTAGTGTTAAAACGGGTATTTTACTGGATACCGGGTATTTTATCTAGCATTTTAGTCCCGTTTTTGTTTGTTTTAAATTAGTTTTACCATTCTATAAAAATAATCACACAAAATTATTACTGAAATAATTACCAGTTGTCTTGACTGGCTGCGTTGACAGTATTTTGTCTAATGCGCGCAGTATCGCGCGGTACGCGCTCAAACTCGAAAAATAGAGTTTCTTAGTGTTTTAATTTATTTTTCCTCACGAATATGATTAAAATTATTATTCTAATCCTAAAAGGCTATTTTTAGGATTTTAACACACCGACGTTCGTTTCGCATTTTAACCGTTACGCGATAAGCGTTTATCTTATCGTTGCCAACATAATTTTTACCAAGGTTTAAATTTACCAACTCATTAAATTCCACTTATAAACATCATAATCAGTCAAATACGGTCTTTTATCTTTTCACAACACGTGTTACAATTGTACGGTACAGCTTGAAAAACCGGGTGTCACAATTATAATATTATGAAAAGTAACAATCTGTACAATGTTCTCTTGTTGTCTTCTTTCCTTGCTCGTTGGGTTTGTGGCGTTTTGGAGCAGATGACCCTTCCCCTTCCACACTCATAGAAACTGCAAATTTATTGTTAAAATTAGAACGCCAAAAGCAACATAAACTAGCACAATGTATATCGAAGTTAACTCAATATGATTTTTTGCCTCTGGATCTGGTTTGATCTTTCAACGCCATAATATTTGTTGTTTTGCGTTTTCTAGGGTTTTCGCGTTTTACGTTGTTTTTGGGAAGGTTTCTTTAGGAAGTATATATGTTTCGGTCACGTTTGACGTGTTTTGTAGATGAACATTTACCTTTTTGCCCTTTTTGAAGCGCGCCCACTTTAAAAAGTTTATGTTATTTTCGAAAATGCCACCGCGCCATATAGTCCATAGATTGTTTTGATCTGACGATCTATAACCGTTCTCACTGTTCTCATACTTTTCCCCCATTTTCCCTAAATCCTGACCCTATATATATATATATATATATATATATATATATATATATATATATATATATATATATATATATATATATATATATATATATATATATATATATATATATATATATATATATATATATTGGACTTATACGCGACAAAAATTTGATGTTTTGAACACGACGGAAAATTATATATATTATTGTTTCATTATTTGTTGTGTTTTGATAATTTATTGACAATTTGTATTGTTGGGTTTGTTGCAAAAATAGAGAAACTCTGGCCCTTTTTTTGTAAAAATGTGTAATACGAAACGTGCTTTTTTTACAAACGAAACATATCAGGATTCAAAATGTTTTATAAAAATAAATATAAGTGTATAGTTATTCTTGATGCGTTTTATAACTTCTCAAAACATGTTTATTACATTTTGACGAATGCGCTTACAAGATAACGGAACGCGGAAACTTATATGGCATAAATATAATTTCTTATATTTAATTCAAACGTCTATTATTCGACGACTATTTAAAATAAATATAATTAGTTATATTTATTTCCGACGTCAACAACTCAACAACTTTATAAAATAAATATAATTATTTATATTTATTTCAAACGTCGGAATACGATACGATACCGTACGATAGTAGTAAATAATATTATTCAGGTTATTTTGTTAACAAACCAACGAGAGTCGATTATAACAAGTGAATAACTATAAAATTAATTCGATAACTATCCACAAGACGCAGGGTTATTATTTCGGCTACGCGACGTTTATATACATATATACTTACGCTTATATATATGTGTATATAGGCAAAGGGTCCACTAAAAAGTAGATTTTGCCTAAGTAGCCTAAAAAGGAGTGTGTTGATACCATGTGCCACTCCATATAAGTAGGAAGGAAGGACATTTTGGTCCTTATAAATAGGTGTGTGAAATGACATGTGTCACCTCATTTGTTTTCTAAAAAATACAACAAAAAAATCCAGTACAGAAAAATATAGCACAAAAAATGCAGTGCAAAAAAATATAGCACAAAAAAATCTAGTACAAAAAATATATCATGAAAAAAATCAGCACAAAAAAATAGTACAAAAAATCCAGCACAAAAAATTGAGAAAAAAAATTTAAGAAAAAAAATTAGCATAAAAATATAGTACAAATATCCAGAACAAAAAATGTTATACAACATAGAAATACAACACATTTTTGCGGGTTTTTTTAACATTTATCTTCAGAGTTTTTCCTTCAAACTCATGTAGTTTTTGTAAGGATCAAACAATATGTGGCCCAAACACCCAAACGACATCACCATATTATTATCTCAAATGATATCACCTATTATCCAAACAAGATCCTCACTATATCCCAAACGACACCCCTTATTATTCCCAAACGACATCATATTTTATTGGAAAATTGGTATTTAATAAACCAACCTTTAACCAGTTGGTAAATAATAATCCAACCTTCAAAATTGGTAAATAATAATCCCACCCATCAACATGTTGGTACTCAATGAACTTTCGTTAATTTTTTTTAACTCAAGTTCGTTTTTATGTTTTATTTATTACACAAACAGTCCCTGTAGTTGTAATTTACTAGTTTTAACTATTTTATGAAACAAAAAAATCACTCGAAAATCCTCCTTTTCCTCGAGTTGAGGTTTATAAAATAGTTAAAACTAGTAAATTACAACTACAGGGACTGTTTGTGTAATAATAAAACTTAAAAACTAACTTCAGTTAAAAAAAATTAACGAAAGTTCATTGAGTACCAACATATTGATAGGTAGGATTATTATATACCAATTCTGTAGGTTGAATTATTATTTACCAACTGGTTAAAGGTTGGTTTATTAAATACCAATTTTCCTATTTTATTCAAACAACAAGGCAAGCGATAACCCCCTTGCCAAACGAGAACTCCTATCTCACTTAATACTAGACCTTTTAAGTCCATTATTGTCCGATTTAATTTGGTTTTGATGGTAAGTCTTAATAAAATCAATAAGTGCTCATAAACACCTCATAATGTTTCTAATTAAAGCTAGAATTAATCCACCATTTTCACCTTCTTGAACACTCAAATTCTGTAGCAAAATTCGACCCTCTCTGAGCATAACACTAGAGCTAAACGACATCCCTTGGTATATTACACGAACTAACATTCTCAAAACCTGCAAATTCCCTCTTTAATTCACGGATTTGAGCAATGATCAAAGCTAGGGCTTGGAACTTTGTAATTTCATATCTCCTCTAATTTCTTACCAAATTGGGTAATTCCAAATCCTAACTTGCTTAATTATTCATGCTCTATTTCTTTGTTTAAGAAAATGGCTAATTAGATTTTAAACACAATTTAGTATTTTTAGTAAATTTAATGGTTTTAAATAAAAATATAATATATGGATAAATTTTTGGACTTACAAAAACTATAAGGTGAATTTTTATTAATTTGTATAGAATTAAAATTTTCAACATATAATAGCATAAGTTGTTATTATCTTTATAAATTTGTCTTAATATTCATTTTCATAATTTTGGACTTAATATTTGTGTCATTAATCAAAAGATTAGAGGATAGAATTAATTGGTGAAGTTAGTGGTGGATTACTAGATTTGGCATATATTACAATATAAAAAACTATGATCTAAATATTTTTAGGTTAATATTATAAATATGTCACATTATTATCTAGTTATAGACATTAAGTTAACAGTTATGTTGGTATTATTATATAGAAACGGGATTCGGAGAAAATGGTGGAAAGTATGAAAATCGGTGAGAATGGATTATAGGGCTACACATGTCCATGGTGTTAAATAATATGCGTGGGTACGATTGTCATTGCCCGTTAATTTTTAACATTTCCTTATTGTCAGCGTGTTTTTATTCCTTTTTAAAACAAAACTCCAAAATTTTCATGTTAGCGGTTACCTCCTCCCCAAGTTTCCCAGATCTATGGTGTTTGACATGGATTGCGAATTACAAGGTACTGTGTTAGATTTTTGTTCGAGCAAATCATGTATATTCAAATTAGCATTGCCATTTATTTTGTTTGTTTATTCACATTTTGATAAGTTTAATGGTGTTTCAAATCCAATAACATAAAAGTGATGGCTTTTATGTTTGTTTTTATATCTTCTATATTAAACTCGGTGTTTATTTTGTATTTTTTTATTCACGACTTGTTGTGTTTAATCGCGTTTCAATTCAAACAACTCATTAACGAATGGTGTCAAACATCAATTCTTTTTGAATCATTAATAATTTAATTAATTGCGTTTTCACTTATTTATGGTGTTTTAATTTATATATAAAACTTTTTTAATTTCTGATCATTCTGTCGGTTTAGATCATATATGATTGTACACTGTCTACGATTATATTTTCGATTAGTGACATTAAGTTCATATATTTGATAATGCTGGCTTCATTTTATGCATGGCATGTATTTTTCCAATGTCAAGGTTATTGAATTATATATTTTATTTTTTCGACTGTTTGATTTGTCACTCCTTACTGTTCATGAGGTTTTTTACTATTTTTTCAGACGAGAGTGTTGGGTCAAACCAAAGGATTTCCCGAAACCTGGTTCTACATTGAACATTCTCGTCGTTAGAGACGATCTGAAGCCAAAGATATGTATGATTTTCAAAAGCCTTGATGAATGTTATTCTTTGTATCTTAAGTATGTGACGGCCAGGGGGTTTGCAGTAAGGAAATGGACTGAAAAGGATAAACGCTAAAGGAGATAAGCATATAAAGTAGACAAGAACAAGAAGGTTCATACATTGGACCCTAATCAGAAAGAAAGGAACGTGCCGATTAATTTTTCGATGAGGACTAGTTGTGGAGAACAAATTTGTTTAGAGTTTGAGGCTGGATCGCGGAAGGTGTATAAGTTTGTTGAGGAGCACAACCACGACTTTGTTGACAAGCCTGATAAACATTTTCTACCATCGGAACAACATCTCACTCAGCTTCAGAAGCATGTTATAAATAGCATGACTAAGTTGACCTTGGGTTCGGTTAAGGCGTTTGAGGTTATGAAGACTGTTTTTGATGGGTTTGAAGATGCGGGGTCAAGTAAAGTTGATTTTAAGAACTACAAGAAGCAAATTAATCTGTTTATGGGGAAATATGATGCTCATATGGTTGTGAGACATTTGCATGAAAAGAAACAGTCCCAACCTTATTTTTCATACGATTACTTCATAGACGTTGACAATTGATTGAATGGTCTTTTTCGGTGTAATGTTCAATGCAAACGTAATTTTCATGTGTTTGGTGGTGTGATTTCATTTGACACCACTTATCGTTCAAAAAAGTATGAACCCTAATTCATTTTTTTTTGTTTGCCATTTTTTATTCTCATTGGCGTTTTCAGGATTCACCATTTTTTGTTTACTATTTTTCTTTTGAGATACTCTATGGTGTTTGTACCATTTACTGGTATAGATAATCACCACTGCAATATTACATTTGGTGTTGCTCTATTGACGTCAGAAACTGCTGATACATATATTTGGTTGTTGAGAGTTTTTTTTGTCAGTGAGCAACCAAAAGTTGTTGTCACTAATCAACAACCAACAATGAAGAAGGCTATTTTTGTTGTATTTGTTGTTACAGACTTAGGTTATGCATGTGGCACATGATGCACAAACTTTCTTTAAAGGTATAATTCCTTTTTTTTTTTTCTATTTTGGCATTTTTAAGATGTTTGGCGTTTTCAGTTTTTAATATTTTTTTTACTTAATTTATGTGTAGGGGTAATTTTACATAATTTATCATTATATTTTTACTTTGGCATTTTCGTGTTTATTTAGGTTGGGGTAAGGTAATGTAATTCCACAAACTTTAAGGAACGCATTTACGGTGTTGTATGGACGGATATAGTTACACCTGATGAGTTTGAATCAGAATGAGAAGAGGTTATTGAAGAGTACAATCTAGCTGATAACGACTTACTATCTAATATTTTTGCTCTTAGGGAATCATGGATCCCTGCATATTACTAGACGGAGTTTCTGTCAGGTCTTATATGTATAACATCAAGGTTCGAGAGTGAAAACCACTTCTTTGATCAAGTATGTAATTCAAAATCAACTCTTGTTGAGTTCATGATCCATTATGAAACTGTAATAGAAGCACAGGGCCATAACCATCAGAAAATGACCACGAGAGTCGATACAAACGCCTCGAGCTAAAAAGTAATTATAGAATGTTGTAGAGCCAAACTTCTGAGATACAAACCAAAAACATTTTTCAAGATACACAACCTGAAATAATCGGGGATTGGGGACTGCATAAATGCTCGTTATGAATAGCAGCCCAACGGGTTTGTTAAGTTGTATATAAACGGTTTTGAGCAGCCATGTTCCTCAGATTTTGAGGTAAATGATATTTTTATTATCCCGGCGATTTATTATCATACACTGTATTAATACGTGTGTTAATGTGTTTTTATTTTCATGGAATTTTCTCAGTATATCTTATGGCGTGGTGATATGTGAAACTTTTTTTTTTTTGCCTTTTTTTGTATAATGTTTATAGTATTGGGCTTTTATAGTGGCTAGCCTTAATTTGGTGTGTCGTTTTTTTGCAGGTAATGTACCGGGAGTCCGATTGCACTAGCTTTTCTTCATGTAGGCGTTTTGAACAGTTTGATTTGTTATGTAGACATGTCTTCTATGTTTTGAGAAGTTTGGACGTTAGGGATTTTCCAAAACAATATGTTTTAGATAGGCGTAAAGACCTACGCCAAATTGTTCTACTAATTACACAATGTGCAGCGATTTTATAACCGAACTTGAAGCCGATATTCAAGGAATGATACGAGAAATCATTTTTACGACAGAGTATACTCTGAATTGTTTATCAAGTAACAAGGAGGAGCTTTCCTTATACAAGGATCGTGTTCAATCCTACATGAAGATGGTTCAGTATATGCAGATTGTCGCCCCGCTCCTAGTACCAGGGATCAGTTTGCAAGATAACGGGGCAATATCAAAACAACAAGAATCCCATAAGAGTTCCTCTTAGTTATAAGTCGAAAGGTTCTGAATCTCGCAAGCGGTTGAAATCGAAACCCGAGTAGCAACCGAAAAGACAACAAAAAAGCAAAGATATTGGTGAAAGAACCGCAGTGTAAGAATTATAAAAAAAATTGGACACCATGCATCCACATGCAAAGAGCCAGTAATCAAAAGAAGATCAACATGGTTTTCGAAAGTGGACAACAACGAATAATAGCTTTTGATGCTTATTATTTTATTACATATTGGCGTTTTATTATTCTTCCACCATTTATGGCGTTTGTTTCCATAAATAATTGGCTTAACTGAGCCCATACACTACAAGTTGGCGTTTTATGTTTCATTTACCATTTTTGGCATTTTAGGTTCATTAAGTGTTAATAAACTATCTTTTAATCATTTTAAGCAATATATTGACGTTGGTCATAAAATTCCAAGGCATTTTGATGAATAATAATATTAGAACATCAGTTTTAACGACGTTAATTACAATAATCAAGGCATTAACAAAATAATATTATAGGAAAACAAACAAATAAAACATTATAGAAAAATACAAGAGAACAACTAAAATTCTTCATCGGATGGGATTGTGTCTGAGAAGTACCGATCACTCCTTTGGTCCTCTTCTTCTGATTTCTCACAAAAATGCTCATCTTCGTCTTCAGTTTTAACGGTGTACTCGTCCTCAAATGCTTGACGCCTCAATTGAAACATCCCCTCCAATGAAGTCATTGTTGGGGTCATCTCAGCGTTTAAACATCTTGCATTGCATAATTGTTCTATAAAAGAAAGTTCATGTTCAGTTAGTATGTTATCAATTGTGTCGTCTTCTTCTTGACTGTTGTTCCACACAACCGTCACCCACTCATATTCTTCATTATAATGCCACATTTTGATGATTGGCTCGACAAATTGATTTGCATTATTTAGAGGAATTTTCTCCTCAATCTCATTATGACAGTCTGTGTTTGTTCACACAAGTTGTCCATAGGAACTCCAAGTTCCGGTATCCTCATCTGGACTTCTTCCATATTCAGTATGACGTTTAGAGTACAATAAAGTCTCTAGTGTTTCAGGTGCTTTATGATTAATTTGTCAGTGAGTGGAATTTTTGGCGTTTTTATGTTTCGTCTTATTAAGTAAAAAAAGTAGTTTACCGTTAATGAACCTCAGACATTACTAAAATCATTGATATTTACAAAAACACCACCACTTCAATTTAGTCCGTAGATTGTTTTAATCCAACAACGGTGATCCTTTTTCACACTTTGAGACGTTTTCCCAGATCCTGCCCCTTATTATATATAATTTTAGGTTAACAAAAAGCTCTAAATTATGGGATTTATTTTATACTTTTGATATCAAGATGATTATTTAGTATATTTTTTGTTATTTATATTTTTAGGGTAACCTTTGTTTTCAGAGTTTTTCCCTTAAACTCGTGCGGGTTACGTAAGGATCAAAAAAATACAAAACTGTAAGTAGATCTATTTATTTTCCTATTTATATTTTTTTTTTGCGATGTATCATGTGTCATGGTTTCCCATGTTTCTCATTTAAATTATCAACATGCAAAATCACCGTGTCGTTATGTGTTACATATACTTGTATCTATTTGTTTACACACTTTGTGTCGCTTATTTCACATGTGGATCTACTAGCTGACCAGTTCCCCACGACCATGGGTTGAACCAGCTATCGCCAACATTATTTAGATTCGCTCTTCGGAGCTTGAATCTCACATTGTTACTTTATCGGATTGTTGTGTTATCATATTTGGTTGTGTTAATCATTGTTATGGTTGTATCACTAACACTTGTAGTTGCATGTTAAATCATTTAAAAAAATAATAACGCAAATTATTTTGTTTAAATATAGATATTTTCACCAACATTATATTGACCTAAAAACTATTTTTACGCATGGTACAGGTAACCAGGTGTGATGAGTTGAAGATGAAGACACATAGGATTTGCCTTAGATTAGTAAATCGGATTTTATCTTATGTTTCATGACTTTAGATATTGTGTGAATTATTCGGAATTTTATATGTTTTGGGACATTTAAATTTTGACATGATTAAATATTTTAATTTTGTCATAAGTTTTGGACAATCATCTCGCTCTGAAAAATAATCCGATGCGGGTCGGGGTGTGACATTGCAAATTGTCCTTTTCCTCAAGAATGAAGTGGTTTCTTCATGGTGGTTGTCATTCGACCCTCCCATCAGAATTTGGAGCGGTCTCTAGTACGTGCCATGGTAGTCACCACTCTCGTGTTCCTTCTACAAAGTCTGTGACACTTCGGGTTTTTCCCGGGCAACCTTCTTGAATTAACATTTGTGTGTACATATATTATCAAATGAAGATTTGCGAAATTCCTTGAAGTATTATGTGATGCTTGTACTAAACTATATGTATGTAATATATATATATATAACCGCATATGTGACCCGAGACCATGAATCCGACTCGAGACCCCGTGGTCTCGAGTAAACAGTGAAACATTTGGGCCGGATTGGGCCATGCCGCTCGGAACCAAACCTACTAGGGTGTACCGGCCCTAAAATGGGTATAAAACCCATGCCCAAGCCCACCTTCTCTCATTTTGACATCCCCATCATTCACACTCTCCTACATCCCTTCAAACCACTAAAACCCTAAAGCTCCACCAACACTCTCCTCCTTCTTCTCGGAACAACCGTCGGCCAAGGAAAGGAACTCTCGGACCTCGGTGAATCCCCACACACACCTCCACGCTTTGGAACCGGTTAGTGTTTAAAATGTGTGTTAGAAAAATATGTGTGTGCTTAATGAATAAGATGCATGGTTAGTTTAGAGGTCTTGTTGTATGAATATTGCATGTTTCTTTTGAGTTTGCAATATGATGATTATGTGTGTAAGCAAATGTATGATAATGTCTTGCTAAGGTGTTTTGAAGGATAAATGACTAATAGCCTAGGATGATCTTGTTATCCGATTTATGTGAGGCATTTTAGGACAAATGGGTGTTTGATGGATGATGCAAGATTCGCTTGACCTTTGATCATAATATTTCGTGCTTGAACGATCTCATGAAGAACACTATGAATATGTATTGAATATGGTATGAACATATGATGAACAATGTTGAATGTGAGATAAACTTTTGAATATGTGATGTTTGGTCTGATTTAATTAAGATCTAGACAAGAAAACATGTTTATGAAATCCTATTGGTTAGTACATAATTTCATGAAAACACAATTCTATTGGATAGTACAATTGGACAGGTTCTAGAAGGATTCATGTGCACGTATCCGGGGTTGCGAGTCGAGACCCTCGGTAGCGACTCGAGACCACTTCATGACAACTCGAGACGGACTGCAGGGACTCGAGACCGGCAAGGTCTCGACTTGAGACTTCATGATCTCGACTCGAGACTGGACTCGAGACCTCTGAGGTTGCGACTCCTGACCAGCACCACTCGAGACCAAAACGTGATCACTCGAGATCTCTTGGTTGCGACTCGAGACCGCGTGTTCTCGAGTCGAGACCGCCTTGTCTCGACTGGGCTGCCTACTATGGTTATTGGGCCACAACATGTTTAATTGGGCTACCTGTTTGACTGGACTATGTGTTGCTGAATTCTGTATGACTGTGCAAATGTTAGGGCCGACCCAATAACCCAATTTATAACTGTATGTATCCTGTGTGTTTATTTCGTGTATCATACGTGAATACTTGTACCCCAACTTGACCTATATTGGTAACCATGCTAGGACGTGGTGACCAACGTGATTGACCGAGTAAATAATCTACCGAGCAACCCAAGGTGAGTTCACAACTTAAAGCATGCATTCCCGGTGGTTTGGGAAACGGAACTAAAAACAACACTATCCCCTTATGAGGGATACAACTTACTTTTCTTCCCTTGTTATTGGGAACCTTTAGTTAATTACTGTTTATACGGATTGCAACAAACAGCACTAAACGAAACTCTATCACTCAAGTCCCTACTACATAATACCGATTAGTCGCTGGGGCCAGGCGAACGGGTTATTAGTTGATAGCGCTATTTAGGTTTTACCAGCCTCACACCGTGCCCGTGTATGGGATCGGGCGTGAACTAATGGACTCAGGCATCCGTCAATGATGATAGAACATTGACATTGGGGCATTCTGCGGAAACGCAACGGTTACCTAGTGTTCGGTATTGGAAAAACAGTTTAGTCGCTTACTCTTGGGGTAGCTCCCCATGGCATGTATAAACGGATAAATTAACTGGTGAAACAAGTTTTTGGTAATTAAAACTGGACAACTAGTGAACTCGCTCAACATTATTGTTGACACCTTACTGCATGCTTTGCAGGTAACCAGTGACTCAGGAGCTTGCTGCTTGGGGATGTGTAGTGCTCGTCTACCCCTGTGTTGGGTGTTAAATAAACATGAACTATGAACCTCGTTTAAAACTATTTTGCTTATGCTTCTGCTACTTACTACTTTTTGGACTTAAAACTTTAAGCTTTGATCATGATATTGCTAATCGTATGTCTAGTAAGTATTACTATGGTTATTAATTCAATTAAACAGTATAATTGGTGGCTGGATCCTGGTCAGTGACGCCCTCAAGCGGATGATGCTCCGCAGGTGGAATTTGGGGGTGTGACAGATTGGTATCAGAGCCATTGGTTATAGTGAACTTGGTTTTAAAAAGGGGAAAAATCTTTTTGAGAAAAACCAGACTATAACCCGTGACTCGTGACGACACTACACTCCAAGTGCAAGACTCGACTTATCTGACCTCATAGCTCGGACCCATGTTTACTTGCTTGTTTGTCTTATGCTTTCTGCTCTGCTATACGTACTAGTTTGCCTAATTAGATAGATACGCCTCCCCTCTTCTATCTCATTCTCGCTATATTACGACATCACACTCATACTATGTTTTCTGGCTATGAAGACAATGAGTGGACGTGGACGAGGGAACGTCAACATGACTCAGGCTCAGTTCACTAACCTGATCAACACGGTGGCTGCAGCTTTCGCAGCTCACTCTGGAGGTCAGCATGCGCCTGTGCAACCACGTGTTTGTACTTTCAAGACCTTCATGGATTGCAAGCCTCTTCCTTTCAATGGCACTGAGGGTGCCATAGGACTTCTGCACTGGATCGAGAAGGTGGAAGCTGTCTTTGTTGTCTGCGAATGTCCCCCTGCTAATTGGGTGAAGTTTGCTACTGGTACCCTTGAGGGAAGCGCGCTTTCGTGGTGGAAGGCGCAAATTCAAATGCTTGGTTTGGAGACTGCTAATGCTACTGCATGGGAAGATTTCAAGGATATGATCAAGGAAGAGTATTGTCACAGGGACGACATCCACAAACTCGAGGACGAGTACTATGGTCTCAAGATGGTTGGGTCAGAGATAGAGACCTACACCAAGCTGTCCAACGACTATGCTGCACTTTGCCCAAACATGTCCCGACCTATGTATCGAAGGATCGAATTGTACATCAAAGGCTTGGTCCCAGAAATCCAGAGCCATGTGACCTCGGCCAACCTCAATACCATACAGCCCGTGGTTCGTCTTGCCCACAAACTCACCAGCCAGGCTGTGGAAGAGGGCAAGTTGCCCAAGAGGATCAGTGTTACAGAAGGAACATCCAGTGACGGCAAACGAAAGTGGGATGGAAATCAGGGCAAGGATACTAACTCTACTCAGGCCCCAGCCCAGCAAAGGAAAACTGAAAACAACAAAGGCCCTCAGCAACAGGGTGGCTATCGGGGAAGCTACCCTAAGTGCAACAAGTGTAACAGACACCACAATGGGGCATGTAACAAAGGTCAGTGCCAGCGATGCAACAAGATGGGGCATGAAGCCAAGGATTGTAGAAGTCAGTTCCCGGCAAGGCAGAATCAGCAACAACCCCAACAGCAACAGCAGCAGGGAAACAACCGCGGATGTTTTAAATGTGGGGCAACAGGGCACATGCGAAAGGATTGCCCTGAACTGAATCAGAATTGCAACAACAACCAGGGAGCTGGGAACAATGAACAAAACAACAATGCTGGGAATGGTGCAAGGGGAAGAGCTTTTGTGATTGGAGCTGGAGAAGCAAGGAATGACCCCAACGTCGTGGCGGGTAAGTTCCTACTTGATGATCATTATGTTTCTGTGTTATTTGATTCTGGAGCCGATGCTAGTTATGTGTCCCTACGTATTAGTAAGAAGCTTAAGCACCCACCTGCATTATTAAGTTCTAAGCACATCGTTGAGATAGCCAATGGTAGAAACATCGAGGCCTCGCACGTGATCCACGACTGCAAACTAGAATTGTCTGGTCAGACGTTTAGTATCGACCTTTTCCCTGTCAAACTTGGAAGCTTCGATGTCACACCCCGACCACGTAAAACAACAAAACGTGGCGGAATCGTCGGGGAGTGTTGTAACAGAATCATTGTTTCATAACACATGGAAAATTGAAATATTGTTTTATTGATTAAAAGAGTTACAATGTCTTAACAAAGAAATAAGTATAACATAATTAACTAGTCTTGCATCTTTTATTGTCACTAAGGCCCAAGTCCGCCTATGTGTATCTTGATCAACCCTATGCATCATCTCCTGAAACACATGTGAAAATAGGTACGTCAGCATAAAAATGCCGGCGAGTACATAGGTTTTATTGATTTAGGATTCATGACTTATAGGTTTAGAAAAAGTTGTTTAAACAAAAGTTTGTCATGATCCTTGTAAAATGTTTTGTTTTATAAATCATTTGAAAAGCGATGATAGATATGTATATTTAAAAGAATAATGTAAGGTTAAACGAATAACCAAGTAAAATGAATTTGTATAAAACAAATTGTTTTGTAAAACAATGTCTTGTGAAAAATATGTTATTTGTATAAAATGTATAGGTCCAAATTGAATGAATTAAATAACGCTACGACATATAATATAATACAAGCACTTATATATAGGAAGTACCAGCGACGTATCCACCATGCTTGTATCACATTACACACGTCTCGTTACTCAAATCACTTACCCAAACAAACCACCAATGTAAATTGCCCATGTCTAAACCAATTGTCAAATGTCATTGTGAAAGCCATGTCAAAATGTTTATGTCAAAATGTTTATGAAATGTATATGTCAAATGTCAATCATGTAATGTGTAAACAAAATGTCATGTATGGCAAGTGATATATGTATCAACTAAACCACAGGTAAAAATGCACAAAACAATGTACTGAAGTAAAACTTGGTTTAAATCAATATTATGTTTTGTGGAAAATGCATGCTATAATGAATACAGACATTTATGCGGTATTGTGAAAATGCATACATTCAAGCCTTGCAACTGTGGTGATAAACCTTTAAACAAATTAAAGGTCTATCTGTCTAAATGTTTTAATCGAATTCGGTCATTCCTTCCAATCCAAACATACCCAGGATTTCAGGAATGGGAGTTGTCAATTCCTATGGTACCATTACCTACTAACGAGCGGCGTGATCAATGTTAATGAATGTATATTGTCCCACTTAAACAAACCAAATGTCATACCCAAAATGTAAGCATGAAAATGTCATGTAAAACAAATGCACTAAGTATGATGAACATACATAGCGTGAAAATGTCATGTAAAATAAATGCACTAAGTATGATGAACATACATAGCGTGAAAATGTCATGTAAAATAAATGCACTAAGTATGATGAACATACATAGCGTGAAAATGTCATGTAAAATAAATGTACTAAGTATGCGCTAAACGAACATACGTAGCATAAAATGTCATGTAAATCGAAGTATTTAATGAACATAGCAAGTGTATGATGAGAAAACATGAAAGCACGAAAGTAACAAGTAGGCACATGTGTTTCACCCCAAAATGTTTGAAAAACAGTAAAAGAGGGGACTATGTACTCACTTGAGATTGCTTAGAAGTCGTAGGATAACCACCAAACAATGCTAGAAGATCGCGGAATCAAACGGCACCTATATAGGAATCTACATTAATAACCGGACCTAACGGAGGATCGGGTAGTACGAGGGTTCGTAAACCAAATAAGTGTGGGAACTTATGTAATATGGTTTGACAAAGCCTACATACTAAAACGAAACCTATCCTAAGTGCTTTTGACCCATTACGACCCGCTTTGGTAGCTTATGCTACTTTAACGCGTCGTTTGCGTAAAATGCGCTTGAAACGCCTAACTAGCCCTATGACAAGCAAGATATGCCTTAACACACTTAATATTGTTGCTACATCAGCTTAGATACCAAAAATTATGTTACATAAGCTTAAAATGGTTTTTAGTGTAAAAAGGGTATTTTGGTAATTTACCTAAGGCACATACATTACCTATCATACAACTACTTTAACGGCGTGACCATAAGGTATAACCTTGAAAGGTTATTCCCTATATACTATGGTCACCTAAAGTGTTTGGTCGGATCCTAATGATCGACCAAATGGGTCGGGTTCGTAAGCATAAGCGATTGATTAGATCGCTTACCCTTACGACCCTAAACAAGCACAAACCTAAAAGCGACGAGCTAAACATGCTAGAACATGTTTAGTAATGTTAGAAAACAGGTTTGGTATTAAAACAAACGGTTTTAATACCCTAAAGTAGTTTGGTTACAAAATGCGCAAGAAAACGCATTTTGACCGAAACTACGACTCGTCACTAAGCCTAGATAACGTGGTAATCAGTAGGTATAGTCGCTAGGGACTATAACCATCGTGATTACGCTCACGTTATGAAGTTCAAACGAACTTCGCATTGACCATAAACTGGTCAATGCAGAAAGTCAAACAAAGTTTGACTTTTGGACTCGAAAAGCAATAAAAGAACGAAAGAATACTTACAACGGGTCCCCGCAAGATTGAATTCCGAGTACTCTCAGGTATGAAGTGTCAAAGCACCCCAACTTAGAGAGCAACCTCAGAATTCAAGTGAGTTTTGCTTTGGGGATGGATGGGTATTTATAGGATTTGGTGAACCATTAAGATCGTTCCTCGCAAAGCGTGCTTCAATCTTGGCCATCCACCTATAGCCCATTGATTTATAAAACCATGGGAGTCTCAAAACAGCCCATAGAATGCTTAGAAACCATTTGCAAGTGGTTTGGAGGTGCAAAACAGCTGCAACCAGCTGTTAAAAACATTTTTGCAGAACTGGGGACCTCACGCGGCCCGCCTAAGGAATGCATGAATCTTCACGCGGGCCGCCTGGGCATAGTTTGACAGATTTGTCAGTTTTGGTCCCTGCAGCTTAGAAACATGCGTTTCGGCCCATTTTTGACACGTTTAAGCCCCGTTAACCTCACTTCAAGGCTCTAAAATGAAGTTAAAGTATAGGGAACTCAAAACATGCTCAAAAATATCTTGGATGTCGGTTCGTTTGGTCGTACGATCGCGGTGTTCGCTTAATTACGACGGAATGCGCATAAGCGCGAAAAACGATCCAAATTGCGCGACGAATGGATTTTTCTCATGCCAAACATTAAAACATAATATTTTAATGCTTTCATAAATTTTTGGACGTCCGGAAGTATTCAGAACGTAAGATATGCGCGAAAGTGCAAACTTATGCACTTTTTGACGCTTTTAGTCCCTGAATGAGCATAAAGTTTATTTTAGCACACCAAACCCCTCAAAGCCTATTTCTAAGCTATGTAATGGATATTTAAGGTGTGTTTAACTTATGATCATGTTCCGGAATGTTCGTTACAGTTCAAATTGGCATACTTTCGCAGTTTGTCATATTTAGTCCCTGTAAGCGAATAAACTTGATTTTGGCATACCAAACCTTCCAAAATTTATTTCTAGGTTATGTAAAGGTTATTTAGGGTATGTTAAGCCTATGTCACTATTCCGGAGTGTTTGTTGCATTAAACTGGTTATATTTACGAATCAGATCGCGTATAACCTTCCAGAAAGTGATTTAAAGCCCGAAATCGAACAAGAATCAATATGTGCAAATGATACACATGTTTATACAAATCCCAAGTATGAAATACAACATTTCATTGGTTTGGTATTCGTTTGATGGCTGAAGTGACACAGGTGTCACAGTCTCCCCTACTTCAGGAAATTTCGTCCCGAAATTTATTTAGAGGAAACTTGTGAGAGCTTGAGACATGAAGTTGAAAAGATCGAACAACACTGGTTAGAGTCCTGAACTTCTAGTAACCTTAAATAACATCATGCTTGCAACGTGAGAGGGTCACTTATATACAAGTATATAAAGCGTTATTGGTGCGTCCACCGTACCTCTATTACATTGTTCACATTTTGTTATGGTTGCCACTATTGGTTCTTACACATAATAAGTCTTACCGCGGTTTCCGTGCACTGAACTTCATAATTATGTATGCATCCATAATTACGTAATTCCTTGCATAGTCACGTAGTGCATCTTATGATGTGTAGGGGAGGAAAACGATGAACGAGCCTGTGATGATTGTGATTAGACCATAATGGGGTCCTTTTTAATTGAGTCAATAAATGATCTCCAGACCGCCAAGGAGTCTTTTCAGCTTATATCATCGCATGTCATTCTCAACCAGAATTTGAATCAATCTTTTGACCTAGACCACAAAAAGGGGTCTCTATGAATGATGGAGTGGCACTTATAAAATCCATGGGTCTTAACTATCACGTAGAAGCCCAATTAAGGATTCGAGATAGTACCTTCGAATATCCTACTACGAATCTCTCATATAAAAATACGAAAGGTTCTATGAGGATTTGGATAACGAATTATCCAGAGTATAAAAACACAAAATATGCATAAAAGAAAACGCAAAATGCATAAACACCTAGTCACATAACCACAAAATTGTTTATCTTGATTTCAAATTTGTCATGATTTTGTTAATTTGTTCTGCTAACTGAGCACATGCATTTAAAGCACACCAGGCATCCAATCAGTGGATTTTGATTGGTGCTTTAAACATTATCAAGAATCTAACTATGAAGTTAGAAAGATCTTAAATAGGAGATTCGATTTTGATTGCAAGGAACCGAAATGTTTAAAATTAAGGTACACAAAGAATCCAATTAAGGACTCTGATTTGAATAATAATTATGCACAAGGATCTAATTGTAATGATAAGAAGATCCCATATGGATTTTAGAAGTTGAAGACGTTTTGAAACTTTGCATTGGATGTGCTTAAGTCAAAACATGAAGTAAAAATGCTTATGAAGTTGAGATGCTAGATATGCCAAGGCGACACATGAAGCGGAATTTGAAGGTCAAGTCAATGTATGAGGAAAATAGTTTGAAAACTATGCATGGGGTTCTAAATGTGTTTAATGTTTTTGAAACCTTATATATATAATACTTTTGAAATCATAAAGTAGGTGTATTAGGTAGGTATATTTGTAAAAATGTTTAAAAATCATGCGGGATGAATTTGAAATTATGTATAAGGTTTTTGAAAGCATGAATGATGCTTTTGAAATCATGCACTTGATATAAGTAATTATACTGTATTAATAAATTTTGAAATCATGAAGGTCGTTTTTTTGAAAACGTAGACATTGTTTTTGAAATTATGCATATGATATGTTAAGTAAATACACTATATTAAAAACGTTTTTGAACTATATATGAAGATTGTTTTGAAAACTTATGTTATGCATGATGAAAAAATCAAAACGTAACGAGTATGAGATTTGAAAATACCCTTAGTTATCTAACCAGGGATTCAAGGGCAAAAATGTGCGAAGAGCACGATTACTCATAATGTCATTTCATTTCATGTACTTCGCCTCCTAGAATGAGACGAGTACTTAAAATTTTGAGGAAATCATGAGCGATCACTTGAAAGGGAGAATCATAAGAGCAGTTTGTAAAGAACAAGGTTCCTTGATGTAGGTATTTATAGAGAAATGCCATACACACATGTAACTACATTTGTACATCCGAATTGCAAATAACAACTTTTATTTATTAACAAAACGGATTGTTTCACATTACAAGAAAACAAAAGAAACAGAAGCATGAGACAACAATATCTTCTAATCAGCCAACTGCTTATCCGTGGGTTGGTTTTGCCTTAGCAAGCTTTGGGCATTTGTTCCTGAAATGGCTTGTCTCGCCACAGTTGTAGCACGATCCACGGGGAAAGCGAGCTTGAGCAGAATTGACTTGTGGTTGATTTGGACCACCTTGGTTTGGGTTAATTCGACAAACACTTGCCAGGTGACCAACTCGCCCACATGATTCACACAGACGACACTGTAAGTGAGCTTGGTGATGCCCATTACATTTGTCGCATAGTGGTGTCGTTCCCTTGTATTGCTTCTTAGCAGGTGGTGTTGCCTTTTGGCTAGGTCCCGCTGGATTAGGTGCAACTGCTGCGGGTTTCTTTGAAGCCTTACGTTTTCTTGATTTTGGTGCAGGCTTGACTTCTTCTTTCCTCAGTGGTTCTTGAGTGGCTCCATTTTTGAGGCGGGACATGGCAATACCTAAGTCCACAGTCTTTAGAACTACTTCGCCTATTTGCTGGGCAAGTTTGGCTGCTTGCTTGGACATCTGACCGTTGCTGAGATAAAGAGACATTCTAGAAGAAAATGAAAGACATAGGAAGAAACAAGTGAAAGGCTATCGGGTGACCAAAACAAAATGACAACGCATAGAAATTGCGATCATTTGTTTGTTACCTAAGGCAAACAAATGAGATGGTGAACAATCAAAGTAAGCAGGTCATAATAATGCATCGCTGAAGACATGCTCGCCTATAAGTGAACACTCACCCCAAGAGTTCCCAGGTAAGAGTGACTGGTCCGATATTGCGGATTTGTACGAACACTCTAGCCTTAGACAGAAAACTCAGAGTACAGGCATTCACTCTTCCAGTTTGCACGTGTTCACATTATTTAGACCCAAACTTTGACGAGATTTTGAAAATTCGAAAGGCACTAAGCCAAATATGAGTTAAACTGGGAGGGTTCAAAACCTTATAATAAAGGGTTCAAAACCTAGTAATCAATCATCCTAGAACAGATGATTAGTTTTCAAAGCGGATCAAATTTATGTTCTTGTTGTGGTTGTCACCTAAGGATAAGTGACGGTATTGTTTTATGACTAAACGCAAGTAAACTCGCGTTAGGGTCCTAGGAAGGTTATAGTCTAGGTCAAAGCTTTACTAATAACCTAATTCCCTATAACCATGGGCTCTGATACCAACTTTTCTGTCACACCCCGACCACGTAAAACAACAAAACGTGGCGGAATCGTCGGGGAGTGTTGTAACAGAATCATTGTTTCATAACACATGGAAAATTGAAATATTGTTTTATTGATTAAAAGAGTTACAATGTCTTAACAAAGAAATAAGTATAACATAATTAACTAGTCTTGCATCTTTTATTGTCACTAAGGCCCAAGTCCGCCTATGTGTATCTTGATCAACCCTATGCATCATCTCCTGAAACACATGTGAAAATAGGTACGTCAGCATAAAAATGCCGGCGAGTACATAGGTTTTATTGATTTAGGATTCATGACTTATAGGTTTAGAAAAAGTTGTTTAAACAAAAGTTTGTCATGATCCTTGTAAAATGTTTTGTTTTATAAATCATTTGAAAAGCGATGATAGATATGTATATTTAAAAGAATAATGTAAGGTTAAACGAATAACTAAGTAAAATGAATTTGTATAAAACAAATTGTTTTGTAAAACAATGTCTTGTGAAAAATATGTTATTTGTATAAAATGTATAGGTCCAAATTGAATGAATTAAATAATGCTACGACATATAATATAATACAAGCACTTATATATAGGAAGTACCAGCGGCGTATCCACCATGCTTGTATCACATTACACACGTCTCGTTACTCAAATCACTTACCCAAACAAACCACCAATGTAAATTGCCCATGTCTAAACCAATTGTCAAATGTCATTGTGAAAGCCATGTCAAAATGTTTATGTCAAAATGTTTATGAAATGTATATGTCAAATGTCAATCATGTAATGTGTAAACAAAATGTCATGTATGGCAAGTGATATATGTATCAACTAAACCACAGGTAAAAATGCACAAAACAATGTACTGAAGTAAAACTTGGTTTAAATCAATATTATGTTTTGTGGAAAATGCATGCTATAATGAATACAGACATTTATGCGGTATTGTGAAAATGCATACATTCAAGCCTTGCAACTGTGGTGATAAACCTTTAAACAAATTAAAGGTCTATCTGTCTAAATGTTTTAATCGAATTCGGTCATTCCTTCCAATCCAAACATACCCAGGATTTCAGGAATGGGAGTTGTCAATTCCTATGGTACCATTACCTACTAACGAGCGGCGTGATCAATGTTAATGAATGTATATTGTCCCACTTAAACAAACCAAATGTCATACCCAAAATGTAAGCATGAAAATGTCATGTAAAACAAATGCACTAAGTATGATGAACATACATAGCGTGAAAATGTCATGTAAAATAAATGCACTAAGTATGATGAACATACATAACGTGAAAATGTCATGTAAAATAAATGCACTAAGTATGATGAACATACATAGCGTGAAAATGTCATGTAAAATAAATGTACTAAGTATGCGCTAAACGAACATACGTAGCATAAAATGTCATGTAAATCGAAGTATTTAATGAACATAGCAAGTGTATGATGAGAAAACATGAAAGCACGAAAGTAACAAGTAGGCACATGTGTTTCACCCCAAAATGTTTGAAAAACAGTAAAAGAGGGGACTATGTACTCACTTGAGATTGCTTAGAAGTCGTAGGATAACCACCAAACAATGCTAGAAGATCGCGGAATCAAACGGCACCTATATAGGAATCTACATTAATAACCGGACCTAACGGAGGATCGGGTAGTACGAGGGTTCGTAAACCAAATAAGTGTGGGAACTTATGTAATATGGTTTGACAAAGCCTACATACTAAAACGAAACCTATCCTAAGTGCTTTTGACCCATTACGACCCGCTTTGGTAGCTTATGCTACTTTAACGCGTCGTTTGCGTAAAATGCGCTTGAAACGCCTAACTAGCCCTATGACAAGCAAGATATGCCTTAACACACTTAATATTGTTGCTACATCAGCTTAGATACCAAAAATTATGTTACATAAGCTTAAAATGGTTTTTAGTGTAAAAAGGGTATTTTGGTAATTTACCTAAGGCACATACATTACCTATCATACAACTACTTTAACGGCGTGACCATAAGGTATAACCTTGAAAGGTTATTCCCTATATACTATGGTCACCTAAAGTGTTTGGTCAGATCCTAATGATCGACCAAATGGGTCGGGTTCGTAAGCATAAGCGATTGATTAGATCGCTTACCCTTACGACCCTAAACAAGCACAAACCTAAAAGCGACGAGCTAAACATGCTAGAACATGTTTAGTAATGTTAGAAAACAGGTTTGGTATTAAAACAAACGGTTTTAATACCCTAAAGTAGTTTGGTTACAAAATGCGCAAGAAAACGCATTTTGACCGAAACTACGACTCGTCACTAAGCCTAGATAACGTGGTAATCAGTAGGTATAGTCGCTAGGGACTATAACCATCGTGATTACGCTCACGTTATGAAGTTCAAACGAACTTCGCATTGACCATAAACTGGTCAATGCAGAAAGTCAAACAAAGTTTGACTTTCGGACTCGAAAAGCAATAAAAGAACGAAAGAATACTTACAACGGGTCCCCGCAAGATTGAATTCCGAGTACTCTCAGGTATGAAGTGTCAAAGCACCCCAACTTAGAGAGCAACCTCAGAATTCAAGTGAGTTTTGCTTTGGGGATGGATGGGTATTTATAGGATTTGGTGAACCATTAAGATCGTTCCTCGCAAAGCGTGCTTCAATCTTGGCCATCCACCTATAGCCCATTGATTTATAAAACCATGGGAGTCTCAAAACAGCCCATAGAATGCTTAGAAACCATTTGCAAGTGGTTTGGAGGTGCAAAACAGCTGCAACCAGCTGTTAAAAACATTTTTGCAGAACTGGGGACCTCACGCGGCCCGCCTAAGGAATGCATGAATCTTCACGCGGGCCGCCTGGGCATAGTTTGACAGATTTGTCAGTTTTGGTCCCTGCAGCTTAGAAACATGCGTTTCGGCCCATTTTTGACACGTTTAAGCCCCGTTAACCTCACTTCAAGGCTCTAAAATGAAGTTAAAGTATAGGGAACTCAAAACATGCTCAAAAATATCTCGGATGTCGGTTCGTTTGGTCGTACGATCGCGGTGTTCGCTTAATTACGACGGAATGCGCATAAGCGCGAAAAACGATCCAAATTGCGCGACGAATGGATTTTTCTCATGCCAAACATTAAAACATAATATTTTAATGCTTTCATAAATTTTTGGACGTCCGGAAGTATTCAGAACGTAAGATATGCGCGAAAGTGCAAACTTATGCACTTTTTGACGCTTTTAGTCCCTGAATGAGCATAAAGTTTATTTTAGCACACCAAACCCCTCAAAGCCTATTTCTAAGCTATGTAAAGGATATTTAAGGTGTGTTTAACTTATGATCATGTTCCGGAATGTTCGTTACAGTTCAAATTGGCATACTTTCACAGTTTGTCATATTTAGTCCCTGTAAGCGAATAAACTTGATTTTGGCATACCAAACCTTCCAAAACTTATTTCTAGGTTATGTAAAGGTTATTTAGGGTATGTTAAGCCTATTTCACTATTCCGGAGTGTTTGTTGCATTAAACTGGTTATATTTACGAATCAGATCGCGTATAACCTTCCAGAAAGTGATTTAAAGCCCGAAATCGAACAAGAATCAATATGTGCAAATGATACACATGTTTATACAAATCCCAAGTATGAAATACAACATTTCATTGGTTTGGTATTCGTTTGATGGCTGAAGTGACACAGGTGTCACATTCGACGTCGTCATCGGTATGGATTGGTTATCCATACATCGCGCTGAGATCCTCTGTCAAGAGAAAGCGGTTCGTATTCCTCGCCGTTCTGGCAAATCTCTCATCGTTCAAGGTATCAAAAGCGGAGAAGTCACAGGCATTATCTCGCTTCTAAAAGCCCAGAAGTGTTTACAAAAAGGGCACACCGCTATCTTAGCACTTGTCACCGACACCCACGAAAAGGAAAAGAGGATTGAAGATTTTCCAGTAGTACGTGACTACCCCGAGGTATTTCCTGAGGAACTACCTGGACTCCCTCCCCACCGTCAGGTCGAATTCCAAATCGAGTTAGCTCCCGGAGCAGCGCCTATAGCTCGTGCGCCTTATCGACTAGCCCCTTCAGAACTGAAGGAACTCTCTACGCAATTACAAGAACTGTTAGACAAAGGATTTATCCGTCCAAGTTCATCGCCCTGGGGAGCGCCAGTACTCTTTCTCAAGAAGAAAGATGGCACATTCCGAATGTGCATCGACTATCATGAGTTGAACAAAGTTACCATCAAGAATCGTTACCCTCTCCCGCGCATCGACGACCTGTTCGATCAGTTGCAAGGATCGAGCTACTATTCTAAGATTGACCTGCGATCAGGCTATCATCAGCTGAGAGTTCGTAATGAAGACATCTCCAAGACTGCGTTCAGGACTCGTTACGGTCATTACGAGTTCCTCGTCATGCCTTTCGGAATGACTAACGCGCCTGCGGTTTTTATGGACCTCATGAACCGGGTGTGCAAGCCTTACCTCGACAAATTCGTGATTGTGTTTATCGACGACATCCTGATCTACTCGAAAAGTCAAGAAGAGCATGAACAGCACCTGCGCCTTATTCTTGAACTCCTTCGCAATGAACAACTATACGCCAAGTTCTCGAAATGCGACTTCTGGCTTCGAGAAGTCCATTTCCTTGGGCACGTAGTCAATAAGGATGGAATTCACGTCGACCCAGCTAAGATCGATTCTATAAAGAATTGGCCTACCCCTAAGACTCCGACCGAAGTTCGCCAATTCTTGGGATTGGCAGGATACTATCGCAGATTCATCCAGGGATTCTCGAAGATTGCTCAACCCCTCACGACTCTCACTCAGAAAGGTATTGCTTACAAGTGGAATGAAGCTCAGGAATCGGCCTTTCAAAGGCTAAAGGATAACCTCTGTAGTGCTCCTATTCTCTCGTTGCCTGAAGGCACTGACGACTTTGTGGTTTACTGCGATGCGTCTATCCATGGGCTCGGTTGCGTGTTGCTGCAACGCGAGAAAGTTATTGCCTACGCTTCTCGACAACTTAAGACGCATGAAAGAAACTACACTACGCACGACTTGGAACTGGGAGCAGTGATTTTTGCTCTTAAGATATGGAGACATTACCTGTACGGTACCAAGTGCACTATTTACACCGATCACAGGAGTCTCGAACATATCTTTAGGCAAAAGGAATTGAATATGCGACAGCGTCGATGGGTCGAACTCTTGAATGATTACGAATGTGCCATCAAGTACCATCCGGGCAAAGCCAATGTCGTGGCAGACGCCCTTAGCCGAAAGGACACTACACCAAAGCGCGTGCGAGCATTGCAACTTACTATCCAGTCTAGCCTCCCTACTCAGATTCGAAACGCTCAAGTTGAAGCATTGAAACCGGAAAACATCAGGGCTGAGTCCCTGCGAGGATCGAGACAGCGACTAGAACAGAAAGAAGATGGCGCTTACTATGTAACAGGGCGCATTTGGGTTCCACTCTATGGAGATTTGCGTGAACTTGTGATGGACGAAGCCCATAAGTCCCGTTACTCAGTACACCCTGGATCAGATAAGATGTACCATGACTTGAGGACTACATATTGGTGACCTGGTATGAAAGCTCACATAGCAACATATGTCAGCAAATGTTTGACTTGTGCAAGAGTCAAGACAGAGTACCAGAAACCAGCAGGCCTACTCCAACAACCAGAAATCCCGAAATGGAAATGGGAGCAAATTTCCATGGATTTTGTTACAGGGCTACCTAGGTCTCAACGCGGAAATGACACTATGTGGGTAATAGTAGATCGATTGACCAAGTCCGCACACTTTTTGGCTATTAAGGAGACAGACAAGTTTTCTACCTTGGCAGAGGTTTACTTAAAGGAAGTAGTTTCGAGGCACGGGGTGCCAACCTCCATTATTTCCGACCGAGACGCTTGTTTTACTTCGGATTTGTGGCAAGCTATGCACAAATCCTTTGGCTCACGTTTGGACATGAGCACCGCTTATCACCCGCAAACGGATGGGCAGTCTGAACGCACCATCCAAACCCTGGAAGACATGCTTAGGGCATGTGTGATCGATTTTGGCAAGAATTGGGAGAAGCATCTACCGCTAGTGGAATTCTCCTACAATAACAGCTACCACACTAGCATTCAGGCAGCACCTTTTCAGGCATTGTAAGGTCGTAAATGCCGATCACCTCTCTGCTGGACGAAGTTGGCGATAGCCAAATCACAGGCCCAGAACTGGTGGTAGACACAACGGAAAAGATTGCCCATATCAGACAACGCATGGCGGCAGCTCGTGACCGCCAGAAAAGTTACGCTGATAAGCGTAGGAAACCACTGGAGTTCCAGGTCGGTGACCGGGTTTTACTTAAAGTCTCACCCTGGAAGGGTGTGGTTTGCTTTGGTAAAAGGGGCAAGCTCAATCCGCGATATATCGGACCATTCGAAATTACCGAGAGAATCGGTAAGGTTGCGTATAGATTGAATCTGCCTAAAGAACTGAGTGCGGTACACAACGTGTTTCACGTATCTAATCTGAAGAAGTGTCTGTCAGATGAAACGCTCGTAATTCCTTTCAAGGAACTAACTATTGACGAACAGCTACACTTTACTGAGGAACCGATTGAGATCACGGATCGAGAGATCAAGACCCTCAAACGTAGCCAGATACCTCTTGTACGAGTCCGTTGGAACTCGCGACGTGGCCCAGAGTTCACCTGGGAGCGGGAAGACCAGATGAAGTGCAAGTATCCCCAGTTGTTCCCAAACGAAAACCCCAGCACTGAAGCTACAACCGAATTTCAGGACGAAATTCCAAACTAACAGGGGGATGATGTGACACCCCGTTGAAACGCTCTCACTCATACTAGCTTGTCAGTGGCTGCCTTAACTTTCGGGACGAAAGTTCTTAAAACTTGGGGATAATGTGACACTTCGGGTTTTTCCCGGGCAACCTTCTTGAATTAACATTTGTGTGTACATATATTATCAAATGAAGATTTGCGAAATTCCTTGAAGTATTATGTGATGCTTGTACTAAACTATATGTATGTAATATATATATATATATAACCGCATATGTGAACCGAGACCATGAATCCGACTCGAGACCCCGTGGTCTCGAGTAAACAGTGAAACATTTGAGCCGGATTGGGCCATGCCGCTCGGAACCAAACCCACTAGGGTGTACCGGCCCTAAAATGGGTATAAAACCCATGCCCAAGCCCACCTTCTCTCATTTTGACATCCCCATCATTCACACTCTCCTACATCCCTTCAAACCACTAAAACCCTAAAGCTCCACAAACACTCTCCTCCTTCTTCTCGGAACAACCGTCGGCCAAGGAAAGGAACTCTCAGACCTCGGTGAATCCCCACACACACCTCCACGCTTTGGAACCGGTTAGTGTTTAAAATGTGTGTTAGAAAAATATGTGTGTGCTTAATGAATAAGATGCATGGTTAGTTTAGAGGTCTTGTTGTATGAATATTGCATGTTTCTTTTGAGTTTGCAATATGATGATTATGTGTGTAAGCAAATGTATGATAATGTCTTGCTAAGGTGTTTTGAAGGATAAATGACTAATAGCCTAGGGTGATCTTGTTATCCGATTTATGTGAGGCATTTTAGGACAAATGGGTGTTTGATGGATGATGCAAGATTCGCTTGACCTTTGATCATAATATTTCGTGCTTGAACGATCTCATGAAGAACACTATGAATATGTATTGAATATGGTATGAACATATGATGAACAATGTTCAATGTGAGATAAACTTTTGAATATGTGATGTTTGATCTGATTTAATTAAGATCTAGACAAGAAAACATGTTTATGAAATCCTATTGGTTAGTACATAATTTCATGAAAACACAATTCTATTGGATAGTACAATTGGACAGGTTCTAGAAGGATTCATGTGCACGTATCCGGGGTTGCGAGTCGAGACCCTCGGTTGCGACTCGAGACCACTTCATGACAACTCGAGACGGACTGCAGGGACTCGAGACCGGCAAGGTCTCGACTTGAGACTTCATGATCTCGACTCGAGACTGGACTCGAGACCTCTGAGGTTGCGACTCCTGACCAGCACCACTCGAGACCAAAACGTGATCACTCGAGATCTCTTGGTTGCGACTCGAGACCGCGTGTTCTCGAGTCGAGACCGCCTTGTCTCGACTGGGCTGCCTACTATGGTTATTGGGCCACAGCATGTTTAATTGGGCTACCTGTTTGACTGGACTATGTGTTGCTGAAATCTGTATGACTGTGCAAATGTTAAGGCCGGCCCAATAACCCAATTTATAACTGTATGTATCCTGTGTGTTTATTTCGTGTATCATACATGAATACTTGTACCCCAACTTGACCTATATTGGTAACCATGCTAGGACGTGGTGACCAACGTGATTGACCGAGTAAATAATCTACCGAGCAACCCAAGGTGAGTTCACAACTTAAAGCATGCGTTCCCGGTGGTTTGGGAAACGGAACTAAAAACAACACTATCCCCTTATGAGGGATACAACTTACTTTTCTTCCCTTGTTATTGGGAACCTTTAGTTAATTACTGTTTATATGGATTGCAACAAACAGCACTAAACGAAACTCTATCACTCAAGTCCCTACTACATAATACCGATTAGTCGCCGGGGCCAGGCGAACGGGTTATTAGTTGATAGTGCTATTTAGGTTTTACCAGCCTCTCACCGTGCCCGTGTATGGGATCGGGCGTGAACTAATGGACTCAGGCATCCGTCAATGATGATAGAACATTGACATCGGGGCATTCTGCGGAAACGCAACGGTTACCTAGTGTTCGGTATTGGAAAAACAGTTTAGTCGCTTACTCTTGGGGTAGCTCCCCATGGCATGTATAAACGGATAAATTAACTGGTGAAACAAGTTTTTGGTAATTAAAACTGGACAACTAGTGAACTCGCTCAACATTATTGTTGACACCTTACTACATGCTTTGCAGGTAACCAGTGACTCAGGAGCTTGCTGCTTGGGGATGTGTAGTGCTCGTCTACCCCTGTGTTGGGTGTTAAATAAACATGAACTATGAACCTCGTTTAAAACTATTTTGCTTATGCTTCCGCTACTTACTACTTTTTGGACTTAAAACTTTAAGCTTTGATCATGATATTGCTAATCGTATGTCTAGTAAGTATTACTATGGTTATTAATTCAATTAAACAGTATAATTGGTGGCTGGATCCTGGTCAGTCACGCCCTCAAGCGGATGATGTTCCGCAGGTGGAATTTGGGGGTGTGACAAAGTCCACTGTTGGGGTAATAGGTGTCAATGTGGAAGGGATTAGTAACAGGGCTATGGTGATTTTCTTCGGGACATAACGGTGCAAAGGAGTAGCAAAAATAAGGATCTGTGTGACTTAAGGTTTGCGGTTGCAGTGGGTTATGCAAGGAGATGAAGACTGGTGTTGGAAATGTTTTGCAAGGATCTGTATGACTTAAGGTTTGCGGTTGCAGTGGGTTATACAGAGCTTCGCCGTCGGAAAACTATCTGCTAATTCCGCTCCAAATGACAACAGACATTATGTATATATAGCCCATGTGATTCCGCTTGAAACTGACTCAAGCGAAACCTGATTCCGCTTGAACATAACTCAAGCGAAACCTGATTCCGCTTGAACATAACTCAAGCGAAATCAACATGATGACTTTGAGCGGAATCTAAACAATCTGATTTCGCTTGAAATGACCTAATGTCATTTCAAGCGGAATAACATTTATTTCACACTTTCTTGAATCTTGTGCCCTGTTCTAACTATTTCTTTACAAGACTCGATACAAGACGAAGTCGATAGACGGATGCACCAACAATGTACATAAAATATCTTATATGTATCAATTTTCATGCTCGACAAACAAGTTACACATTTAACGCGGTTTTTACCATTTCTACCGCACAAAATGATCAAGTATACATGCATGATCCAAATTTCCAATATCATGTTAAAACTTAACATATTTTCACATTCACATGTTTAAATCACATAACTCATCTTAACACATAAGGTTCACCCAAAATTTACCCATACTAGTGTTCATTGTGAAAATGCGTATTTTAGCGATTCGGTAACGTTTTCGGGCGTCGGAAGTCACGTATGACTAACCAAACACCAAGTAAACTTAAAACTAGTTAAAATACTTATTTTTAAACTAAAAATACTAGTTTACTTGCTGATCTATATCAGTTTTATAAAAATCACTCGAAAAGCCGATTTTTGACCGTTTTAACGCATAGTTTTGCGTTAAACGTTTCTATAATCATCCCAACTCAGAATGACTTGATATTTTAACACAATACATATTATTTACTGATTAAAATAGTGGTTATAATAAGATTAGTGCAGTTTTCGTGTAAGTCACATAAATCAAGCGATTTCACGTATTTTACAACTTTTAATGCACCAAGTACAACATGCAAAGCTAGTAAACATTAAGACAAAGTTATATGTCACTAAAAACTTTAAAATAAATTAATTTTAGTGTTTATAAACTCATTAAAACTAATTTTTACTAAATCATACTCAAATCACCTTTTCATGATCACATATCATCATGCATGTCTAAGTATGTGCATCTAACGCACCCATATCATAAAACCATCATCCAACATGATCTTAAATGCATCAAAGAACATATTTATTTCATGTCCAAGTAAATCATAACGTGTCTATTTCATTATCATCTAATCATAATTACATAAATACAAACATTCTTTCATTTATTAACATGTGACAAAAACTTATATACATGCATACATACATATACATATACACGACATATATACATACATATTTGAACTTCCAAAAGTTCACTTTATATCATATTCATCTCAAATCACAAAACCCTTTTAGAACATTCCTTTATGACACCTTTTTGACCCATGCATATAACCATCTTTCAAAATCAAGTCAAGTAAGAATCATTTAACAAAACAAAACACAACTAGATACACACACACTCATAAACTTCCGGCCATACATACATACATATACACACTTATTTTTACTTTGATTAAAATCTCATTTATTGTTAATATCAAGTTTGTGATTAATTTCAAGTTCAAGAGAAACCATCCAACATCTCTATCATCACTAAAAATCAAGAATGTGGTTTTAAAAATAAGTTTATACCTTCAAAATTTCTTAGTGGGTTTTTGAAAAAGATGATGATATGAGGCCTTGTTCTTGCATGATTCTTCTTGAAATTACCTCCAAACCTGCTTACAAGCTTGAACTCACCTTGAAATGCCTTTGAATCTTCATGGAATAGTTTGAAAATTTGATTGTGAGTGTGTTATGGGGGTGTTCGGCTGAGCTTCATCAAGAGCGAGAGAGGAGGTGATTTTTTTGAAAAGTTTGTATTGATTATGGTGAGATATGGAGTGTGTTATAAGCTTAATCATCATGTGTGATTCCCCATGCCAACAAGTGTAGGAGAGAGAAGGTAGAACCTTCTCCCCTAGCCGCCACCTATCCACCATCATGTCCACCTCTCACAATTTTAATATATACATACATATATGTATGTAAATTAGTGTTAAAACGGGTATTTTACTGGATACCGGGTATTTTATCTAGCATTTTAGTCCTGTTTTTGTTTGTTTTAAATTAGTTTTTCCATTCTATAAAAATAATTACACAAAATTATTACTGAAATAATTACCAGTTGTCTTGACTGGCTGCGTTGACAGTATTTTGTCTAATGCGCAGTATCGCGCGGTACGCGCTCAAACACGAAAAATAGAGTTTCTTAGTGTTTTAATTTATTTTTCCTCACGAATATGATTAAAATTATTATTCTAATCCTAAAAGGCTATTTTTAGGATTTTAACACACCGACGTTCGTTTCGCATTTTAACCGTTACGCGATAAGCGTTTATCTTATCGTTGCCAACATAATTTTTACCAAGGTTTAAATTTACCAACTCATTAAATTCCACTTATAAACATCATAATCAGTCAAATACAGCCTTTTATCTTTTCACAACACGTGTTACAATTGTACGGTACAACTTAAAAAATCGGGTGTCACAATTATAATATTATGAAAAGTAACACTCTGTACAATGTTCTCTTGTTGTCTTCTTTCCTTGCTCGTTGGGTTTGTGGCGTTTTGGAGCAGATGACCCTTCCCCTTCCACACTCATAGAAACTGCAAATTTATTGTTAAAATTAGAACGCCAAAAGCAACATAAACTAGCACAATGTATATCGAAGTTAACTCAATATGTTTTTTTGCCTTTGGATCTGGTTTGATCTTTCAACGCCATAATATTTGTTGTTTTGCGTTTTCTAGGGTTTTCGCGTTTTACGTTGTTTTTGGGAAGGTTTCTTTAGGAAGTATATATGTTTCGGTCACGTTTGATGTGTTTTGTAGATGAACATTTACCTTTTTGCCCTTTTTGAAGCGCACCCACTTAAAAAGTTTATGTTATTTTCGAAAATGCCACCGTGCCATATAGTCCATAGATTGTTTTGATCTGACGATCTATAACCGTTCTCACTGTTCTCATACTTTCCCCCTATTTTCCCTAAATCCTGACCCTATATATATATATATATATATATATATATATATATATATATATATATATATATATATATATATTGGACCTATACACGACAAAAATTTGATGTTTTGAACACGACGGAAAGTTATATATATTATTGTTTCATTATTTGTTGTGTTTTGAAAATTTATTGACAATTTGTATTGTTGGGTTTGTTGCAAAAATAGAGAAACTCTGGCCCTTTTTTTGTAAAAATGTGTAATACGAAACGTGCTTTTTTTACAAACGAAACATATCCGGATTCAAAATGTTTTATAAAAATAAATATAAGTGTATAGTTATTCTTGATGCGTTTTATAACTTCTCAAAACATGTTTATAACATTTTGACGAATGCGCTTACAAGATAACGGAACGCGGAAACTTATATGGCATAAATATAATTTCTTATATTTAATTCAAACGTCTATTATTCGACGACTATTTAAAATAAATATAATTAGTTATATTTATTTCCGACGTCAACAACTCAACAACTTTATAAAATAAATATAATTATATATATTTATTTCAAACGTCTAAACGGAATACGATACGATACCGTACGATAGTAGTAAATAATATTATTCAGGTTATTTTGTTAACAAACCAACGAGAGTCGATTATAACAAGTGAATAACTATAAAATTAATTCGATAACTATCCACAAGACGCAGGGTTATTATTTCGGCTACGCGACGTTTATATACATATATACTTACGCTTATATATATGTGTATATAGGCAAAGGGTCCACTAAAAAGTAGATTTTGCCTAAGTAGCCTAAAAAGGAGTGTGTTGATACCATGTGCCACTCCATATAAGTAGGAAGAAAGGACATTTTGGTCCTTATAAATAGGTGTGTGAAATGACATGTGTCACCTCATTTGTTTTCTAAAAAATACAACAAAAAAATCCAGTACAAAAAAATATAGCACAAAAAATGCAGTGCAAAAAAATATAGCACAAAAAAATCTAGTACAAAAAATATATCATGAAAAAAATCAGCACAAAAAAATAGTACAAAAAATCCAGCACAAAAAAATTGAGAAAAAAAATTTAAGAAAAAAAATTAGCACAAAAATATAGTACAAATATCCAGAACAAAAAATGTTATACAACATAGAAATACAACACATTTTTGCGGGTTTTTTAACATTTATCTTCAGAGTTTTTCCTTCAAACTCATGTAGTTTTTGTAAGGATCAAACAATATGTGGCCCAAACACCCAAACGACATCACCATATTATTATCTCAAATGATATCACCTATTATCCAAACAAGATCCTCACTATATCCCAAACGACACCCCTTATTATTCCCAAACGACATCATATTTTATTGGAAAATTGGTATTTAATAAACCAACCTTTAACCAGTTGGTAAATAATAATCCAACCTTCAAAATTGGTAAATAATAATCCCACCCATCAACATGTTGGTACTCAATGAACTTTCGTTAATTTTTTTTAACTGAGGTTAGTTTTTATGTTTTATTTATTACACAAAGAGTCCCTGCAGTTGTAATTTACTAGTTTTAACTATTTTATGAAACAAAAAAATCACTCGAAAATCCTCCTTTTTCTCGATTTGAGGTTTATAAAATAGTTAAAACTAGTAAATTACAACTACAGGGACTGTTTGTGTAATAAATAAAACTTAAAAACTAACTTCAGTTAAAAAAAATTAACGGAAGTTCATTGAGTACCAACATATTGATAGGTAGGATTATTATATACCAATTCTGTAGGTTGGATTATTATTTACCAACTGGTTAAAGGTTGGTTTATTAAATACCAATTTTCCTATTTTATTCAAACAACAAGGCAAGCGATAACCCCCTTGCCAAACGACAACTCCTATCTCACTTAATACTAGACCTTTTAAGTCCATTATTGTCCGATTTAATTTGGTTTTGATGGTAAGTCTTAATAAAATCAATAAGTGCTCATAAACACCTCATAATGTTTCTAATTAAAGCTAGAATTAATCCATGATTTTCACCTTGTTGAACACTCAAATTCTGTAGCAAAATTCGACCCTCTCTGAGCATAACACTAGAGCTAAACGACATCCCTTGGTATATTACACGAACTAACATTCTCAAAACCTGCAAATTCCCTCTTTAATTCACGGATTTGAGCAATGATCAAAGCTAGGGCTTGGAACTTTGTAATTTCATATCTCCTCTAATTTCTTACCAAATTGGGTAACTCCAAATCCTAACTTGCTTAATTATTCATGCTCTATTTCTTTGTTTAAGAAAATGGCTAATTAGATTTTAAACACAAATTTAGTATTTTTAGTAAATTTAATGGTTTTAAATAAAATATAATATAGGGATAAATTTTTGGACTTACAAAAACTATAAGGTGATTTTTATTAATTTGTATAGAATTATAATTTTCAACATATAATAGCATAAGTTGTTATTATCTTTATAAATTTGTCTTAATATTCATTTTCATAATTTTGGACTTAATATTTGTGTCATTAATCAAAAGATTAGAGGATAGAATTAATTGGTGAAGTTAGTGGTGGATTACTAGATTTGGCATATATTACAATATAAAAAAACTATGATCTAAATATTTTTAGGTTAATATTATAAATATGTCACATTATTATCTAGTTATAGACATTAAGTTAACAGTTATGTTGGTATTATTATATAGAAACAGGATTCGGAGAAAATGGTGGAAAGTATGAAAACCGGTGAGAATGGATCATAGGGCTACACATGTCCATGGTGTTAAATAATATGCGTGGGTACGATTGTCATTCCACGTTAATTTTTAACATTTCCTTATTGTCAGCGCGTTTTTATTCCTTTTTAAAACAAAACTCCAAAATTTTCATGTTAGCGGTTACCTCCTCCCCAAGTTTCCCAGATCTATGGTGTTTGACATGGATTGCGAATTACAAGGTACTGTGTTAGATTTTTGTTGGAGCAAATCATGTATATTCAAATTAGCATTGCCATTTATTTTGTTTCTTTATTCACATTTTGATAAGTTTAATGGTGTTTCAAATCCAATAACATAAAAGTGATGGCTTTTATGTTTGTTTTTATATCTTCTATATTAAACTTGGTGTTTATTTTGTATTTTTTATTCACGACTTGTTGTGTTTAATCGCGTTTCAATTCAAACAACTCATTAACGAATGGTGTCAAACATCAATTCTTTTTGAATCATTAATAATTTAATTAATTGTGTTTTCACTTATTTATGGTGTTTTAATTTATATATAAAACTTTTTTAATTTCTGATCATTCTGTCGGTTTAGATCATATATGATTGTACACTGTCTACGATTATATTTTCGATTAGTGACATTAAATTCATATATTTGATACTGCTGGCTTCATTTTATGCATGGCATGTATTTTTCCAATGTCAAGGTTATTGAATTATATATTTTATTTTTTCGACTGTTTGATTTGTCACTCCTTACTGTTCATGAGGTTTTTTACTATTTTTTTAGACGAGAGTGTCGCGTCAAACCAAAGGATTTCCCGAAATCTGGTTCTACATTGAACATTCTCGTCGTTAGAGACGATCTGAAGCCAAAGATATGTATGATTTTCAAAAGCCTTGATGAATGTTATTCTTTGTATCTTAAGTATGTGACGGCCAGGGGGTTTGCAGTAAGGAAATGGACTGAAAAGGATAAACACTAAAGGAGATAAGCATATAAAGTAGACAAGAACAAGAAGGTTCATACATTGGACCCTAATCAGAAAGAAAGGAATGTGCCGATTAATTTTTCGATGAGGACTAGTTGTGGAGAACAAATTTGTTTAGAGTTTGAGGCTGGATCGCGGAAGGTGTATAAGTTTGTTGAGGAGCACAACCACGACTTTGTTGACAAGCCTGATAAACATTTTCTACCGTCGGAACAACACCTCACTCAGCTTTAGAAGCATGTTATAAATAGCATGACTAAGTTGACCTTGGGTTCGGTTAAGGCGTTTGAGGTTATGAAGACTCTTTTTGATGGGTTTGAAGATGCGGGGTCAAGTAAAGTTGATTTTAAGAACTACAAGAAGCAAATTAATCTGTTTATGGGGAAATATGATGCTCATATGGTTGTGAGACATTTGCATGAAAAGAAACAGTCCCAACCTTATTTTTCATAGGATTACTTCATAGACGTTGACAATCGATTGAATGGTCTTTTTCGGTGTAATGTTCAATGCAAACGTAATTTTCATGTGTTTGGTGGTGTGATTTCATTTGACACCACTTATCGTTCAAAAAAGTATGAACCCTAATTCATTTTTTTTTGTTTGCCATTTTTTATTCTCAGTGGCGTTTTCAGGATTCACCATTTTTTGTTTACTATTTTTCTTTTGATATACTCTATGGTGTTTGTACCATTTACTGGTATAGATAATCACCACTGCAATATTACATTTGGTGTTGCACTATTGACGTCAGAAACTGCTGATACATATATTTGGTTGTTGAGATTTTTTTTGTCAGTGAGCAACCAAAAGTTGTTGTCACTAATCAACAACCAACAATGAAGAAGGCTATTTTTGTTGTATTTGTTGTTACAGACTTAGGTTATGCATGTGGCACATGATGCACAAACTTTCTTTAAAGGTTTAATTCCTTTTTTTTCTATTTTGGCATTTTTAAGATGTTTGGTGTTTTCAATTTTTAATATTTTTTTTACTTAATTTATGAGTAGGGGTAATTTTACATAATTTATCATTATATTTTTACTTTGGCATTTTCGTGTTTATTTAGGTTGGGGTAAGGTAATGTAATTCCACAAACTTTAAGGAACGCATTTACGGTGTTGTATAGACGGATATAGTTACACCTGATGAGTTTGAATCAGAATGAGAAGAGGTTATTGAAGAGTACAATCTAGCTGATAACGACTTACTATCTAATATTTTTGCTCTTAGGGAATCATGGATCCCTGCATATTACTGGACGGAGTTTCTGTCAGGTCTTATATGTATAACATCAAGGTTCGAGAGTGAAAACCACTTCTTTGATCAAGTATGTAATTCAAAATCAACTCTTGTTGAGTTCATGATCCATTATGAAACTGTAATAGAAGCACAGGGCCATAACCATCAGAAAATGACCACGAGAGTCGATACAAACGCCTCGAGCTAAAAAGTAATTATAGAGTGTTGTAGAGCCAAACTATACAAACCAAAAACATTTTTCAAGATACACAACCTGAAATAATCGGGGATTGGGGACTGCATAAATGCTCGTTATGAATAGCAGCCCAACGGGTTTGTTAAGTTGTATATAAACGGTTTTGAGCAGCCATGTTCCTCAGATTTTGAGGTAAATGATATTTTTATTATCCCGGCGATTTATTATCATACACTGTATTAATACGTGTGTTAATGTGTTTTTATTTTCATGGAATTTTCTCAGTATATCTTAGTATATCTTATGGCGTGGTGATACGTGAAACTTTTTTTTTTGCCTTTTTCTGTATAATGTGTATAGTATTGGGCTTTTATAGTGGCTAGCCTTAATTTGGTGTGTCGTTTTTTTGCAGGTAATGTACCGGGAGTCCGATTGCACTAGCTTTTCTTCATGTAGGCGTTTTGAACAGTTTGATTTGTTATGTAGACATGTCTTCTATGTTTTGAGAAGTTTGGACGTTAGGGATTTTCCAAAACAATATGTTTTAGATAGGCGTAAAGACCTACGCCAAATTGTTCTACTAATTACACAATGTGCAGCGATTTTATAACCGAACTTGAAGCCGATATTCAAGGAATGATACGAGAAATCATTTTTACGACAGAGTATACTCTGAATTGTTTATCAAGTAACAAGGAGGAGCTTTCCTTATACAAGGATCGTGTTCAATCCTACATGAAGATGGTTCAGTATATGCAGATTGTCGCCCCGCTCCTAGTACCAGGGATCAGTTTGCGAGATAACGGGGCAATATCAAAACAACAAGAATCCCATAAGAGTTCCTCTTAGTTATAAGTCGAAAGGTTCTGAATCTCGCAAGCGGTTGAAATCGAAACACGAGTAGCAACCGAAAAGACAACAAAAAAGCAAAGATATTGGTGAAAGAACCGCAGTGTAAGAATTATAAAAAAAAATTGGACACCATGCATCCACATGCAAAGAGCCAGTAATCAAAAGAAGATCAACATGGTTTTCGAAAGCGGACAACAACGAATAATAGCTTTTGATGCTTATTATTTTATTACATATTGGCGTTTTATTATTCTTCCACCATTTATGGCGTTTGTTTCCATAAATAATTGGCTTAACTGAGCCCATACACTACAAGTTGGCGTTTTATGTTTCATTTACCATTTTTGGCATTTTAGGTTCATTAAGTGTTTATAAACTATCTTTTAATCATATTAACGTTGGTCATAAAATTCCAACGCATTTTGATGAATAATAATATTAGAACATCAGTTTTAACGACGTTAATTACAATAATCAAGGCATTAACAAAATAATATTATAGGAAAACAAACAAATAAAACATTATAGAAAAATACAAGAGAACAACTAAAATTCTTCATCGGATGGGATTGTGTCTGAGAAGTACCGATCACTCCTTTGGTCCTCTTCTTCTGATTTCTCACAAAAATGCTCATCTTCGTCTTCAGTTTTAACGGTGTACTCGTCCTCAAATGCTTGACGCCTCAATTGAAACATCCCCTCCAATGAAGTCATTGTTGGGGTCATCTCAGCGTTTAAACATCTTGCATTGCATAATTGTTCTATAAAAGAAAGTTCATGTTCAGTTAGTATGTTATCAATTGTGTCGTCTTCTTCTTGACTGTTGTTCCACACAACCGTCACCCACTCATATTCTTCATTATAATGCCACATTTTGATGATTGGCTCGACAAATTGATTTGCATTATTTAGAGGAATTTTCTCCTCAATCTCATTATGACAGTCTGTGTTTGTTCACACAAGTTGTCCAAAGGAACTCCAAGTTCCGGTATCCTCATCTGGACTTCTTCCATATTCAGTATGACGTTTAGAGTACAATAAAGTCTCTAGTGTTTCAGGTGCTTTATGATTAATTTGTCAGTGAGTGGAATTTTTGGCGTTTTTATGTTTCGTCTTATTAAGTAAAAAGAGTAGTTTACCGTTAATGAACCTCAGACATTACCAAAATCATTGATATTTACAAAAACACCACCACTTCAATTTAGTCCGTAGATTGTTTTGATCCAACAACGTTGATCCTTTTTCACACTTTGAGACGTTTTCCCAGATCCTGCCCCTTATTATATATAATTTTAGGTTAACAAAAAGCTCTAAATTATGGGATTTATTTTATACTTTTGATATCAAGATGATTATTTAGTATATTTTTTTGTTATTTATATTTTTAGGGTAACCTTTGTTTTCAGAGTTTTTCCCTTAAACTCGTGCGGGTTACGTAAGGATCAAAAAAATACAAAACTGTGAGTAGATCTATTTATTTTCCTATTTATATTTTTTTTGCGATGTATCATGTGTCATGGTTTCCCATGTTTCTCATTTAAATTATCAACATGCAAAATCATCGTGTCGTTATGTGTTACATATACTTGTATCTATTTGTTTACACACTTTGTGTCGCTTATTTCACATGTGGATCTACTAGCTGACCAGTTCCCCACGACCATGGGTTGAACCAGCTATCGCCAACATTATTTAGATTCGCTCTTCGGAGCTTGAATCTCACATTGTTACATTATCGGATTGTTGTGTTATCATATTTGGTTGTGTTAATCATTGTTATGGTTGTATCACTAACACTTGTAGTTGCATGTTAAATCATTTAAAAAAATAATAACGCAAATTATTTTGTTTAAATATAGATCTTTTCACCAACATTATATTGACCTAAAAACTATTTTTACGCATGGTACAGGTAACCAGGTGTGATGAGTTGAAGATGAAGACACATAGGATTTGCCTTAGATTAGTAAATCGGATTTTATCTTATGTTTCATGACTTTAGATATTATGTGAATTATTCGGAATTTTATATGTTATGGGACATTTAAATTTTGACATGATTAAATATTTTAATTTTGTCATAAGTTTTGGACAATCATCTCGCTCTGAAAAATAATCCGATGCGGGTCGGGGTGTGACATTGCAAATTGTCCTTTTCCTCAAGAATGAAGTGGTTTCTTCATGGTGGTTGTCATTCGACCCTCCCATCAGAATTTGGAGCGGTCTCTAGTACGTGCCATGGTAGTCACCACTCTCATGTTCCTTCTACAAAGTCCACTGTTGGGGTAATAGGTGTCAATGTGGAAGGGATTAGTAACAGGGCTATGGTGATTTTCTTCGGGACATAACGGTGCAAAGGAGTAGCAAAAATAAGGATCTGTGTGACTTAAGGTTTGCGGTTGCAGTGGGTTATGCAAGGAGATGAAGACTGGTGTTGGAAATGTTTTGGATGACTGGTGTGGTAATCTACCATTAAACAGGGATAAAAACGAATGTTTTACGCAAGATTTTCGCATGCTTGGTGGGGATTGGTTTTAAAGAAACATTGACATGGGTGTGTTGTTGGTGTGTAGGCCGAGGTTCGGGGGGGGGGGGGGATTGTTGAGACGATCGCAGGTGAGTTGGAGGGGTTGTTGCAGGTGACTGTGGTGGTGGCGGGTTTTGTTTCTTGCGGCTCCGAACGAAGATTTAGACTGTAATCTTGTGATTTTACAAAAATGGGATATGGGGTGGCAGACTTGGGGGTGGTCTTTTCCGTTTCTAGCTCTGCCAGGAAACTTGGTGGTGGGTTCTGTGTTGCCAGAGAAGGTAGTGGTGATGGCAGAGGTTGAGAAAATGTAGGCAAGGACTTGTTGGTCTTTTGGTGGGAAAGTAGTGACGAGAGTGTTTATAGCCAAACGGAGGAGTGATATGCAATGGTTATGGGTAATGGTTATGGGTGGTAGGTGGTGGGTGGTGCTTGTGGCGGTGATGGTGCAATGGCGGTGGTGGTCCCAGAATGTAGAGGGGGGGGGTTAAAATTTTCATTTTTTGTTTTATATATTAATATATCTTTTGAATAAATGGTTTAAAGACTAATTTGGTCTCACATAGGATCCATGTGATCAGATTTAATATCGAAAATTAACATTAAATGACGGTAACGTGTAAACTTTTTTTAAACATAAATTATGTTTTTCAATATTTTTTAAGGTAAAGAAAATCCACTAAAATAATATAATAATAAAAGTCTGAAAAAAGTATAATTTACTCTTTTGAATATGATTAGTGATTTAGTTCACTTCCTTTTAGGGTGGGTAGACACTAATCGTGTACAAGGTTTTATGGTCTAGTGTAAAATTAAGAAGTTGGTTCAAGTATAAGAAGTCTACCAAACTTTAGCCATCCTACCACTTTTAGTCTTGTGAAAGCAACATCCAAATAGTTTAAAACTAGTGGGAATCCTTGTGTAACGTGGCGGAAATTTGGTATATACACAATATATAAAATAGTGTTTACAAAAATATACATAGAAGTTACAAACATAAATTGCAAGTTACAAAGTTATGTTGCTTTATGGTATTGTTTTAGTATGGGTGGTAGTCGTTCGGTAAAAGTTTAGATGTTACAAAAGTTGTCTCATGTAACTTAAAAGAGTAATATCGATATTTGTTCTACATCAGTCGAAAACAAGAAAAACCGATGCGGTTTTCGATAATACCAATGAGAGTCTTATCTTCTTTGATCGTTATTCGTTTGGTCTGTTACTCGGTATGGTTTACGATAAAAAGGGTTCATTTACAATTGTTTCATTACATAAAAATTGTATGACTTAACTCAAACAACAAAATTGTGTTTTACATCAAACTAAAACCAGAAAGAAAAAACGAAGATCTATATTAATATTCGGTCGGTATCGATTAGGTTCGTCGCGGAATTGGCACAGTAATGGTACACGCTGCTTACAAAAATACTCCATATTTTCTCAACAAAACTTCTATTTGAAGTTTTGAGAGAAAAATATATACATACGTGTATTCGTTTTTTTAAGTTAACAAATGAAAATTATTATAGAAAGTCAAATTAATTAAAAAAAAAAGTAGTAAATGGATTACATACGTGATTATATATTGTATATGGATGTAACCCTAAAAAAATAAATTTAATAAAATCGAGTCACTATTTTTTTTTTTTTTTTTGAACGGCAAATTAGGATCACTGACGGACCACTGGAGTATTATCGTGCCATCAGCGGTACCACCCGATCATATCCATCTACACTAGGAATAATGCCTATACACCAATTCAAGAGAAAACCCATTTATTCACAAAGACATACCAATTGTTGAGTATACAATGTGAAAATTCTGAGTTAACAATGTTGCAGTTGAAAGGTGTTTTTTTGGAAAATCATGAAAATATCGATTTGATCAAGGAAATTAGCAAAATAGACTAGACTTTTTGAAATTACAAAATATGCGTTTGACTTTTTTATTTTTGATTTCCAATAACATCCACCAATTATGAGGACACGTGCCATCTCTCACTAAAAAAATAGAGTCATAATTTTTTTTAACGGTCAACGAAACCTACAAATGAGTTATTGGCGAAATTCACCACATCAGGATACACTCGTCTTCTGAACCGAGGGAACCCTCACCAAGGGCCAAGCCCGTGAACACTCGCCCGAAGGCAGGACAGTGCGGTGAGGTAAAACCGCTCGGTTCAAGGATCGAACTAGCGATCGTCGCCTACTTGCCTAGTCTCCCATCATCATCAGGTGCCGCAGAAACTAAACGATGGGGGAAGGAATTGAAGGTGTGTCAGTGGAACATCAGGTCTCTTTCTTACCCTCCACTACTAGCTCATTGGCAAAAACAAGAGTCTCAATTAAACATCAAAATGAAATCTCTTGTGTCATTTTTGAATCTCTTGCACCATGTTTTAATTTAAAAGAAATTATTAATGTAATTTGTGTAGCGAGCAACAGTTTGGATTTGTAGTGCCAAAATGTTAGAATTTTTTGCGCCTTTTTTAAATCTGATCGGCCAAGTGATCCAAGTGAGATAGAAATTTGATGGGGCAAACGACATTTCCCCCACCCTGGTTAATCGGTAATTTTAAAACGCCAACGTTATTTTGTTAGTTTGTGATTCAAAACACATATTTTCATGATTTTCCTTAATTTTTTTTAGTAAATCTTCTCATTGGCTCCTCATGTTTTGGGAAGTCTACTCCTAGCCGCCTTCCACTAGAATTAAAAACCTCCTTCCTCCCACTAAAATTAAAAAGATTAAAATACGAGGTTAATGTTCTAAAGAGTGTTAATTAGACCAAAGGGTATGGGGGTCGTCCCCATCCCGTTTCGGTCCGTCTCCGGCGTCCCACACCGCCCCTGGCGGTCCGTCGACGTCAGCCACGTCCTGCTCAAGACGGCAACGACGAGCCGGATGGTGGGCCCCCTTCATTTCTTCTCTCTCTCCTTTATTATATAATATATTATATTGACTTTTATTGTGGGGTTGGGTAGTCCTCCACACCCTTGGGTAGTCACCAAGAGGATGCTCCTCCTCCCGTGATGACGTGGCGCCTACGTGGCGGGTAGTCTCCAAAGAGACTATCCATTCCATATGGGGTGGCAGACTTGGGGGTGGCCGTTTCCGTTTCTAGCTCTGCCAGGAAACTTGGTGGTGGGTTCTGTGTTGCCAGAGAAGGTAGTGGTGATGGCAGAGGTTGAGAAAATGTAGGCAAGGACTTGTTGGTCTTTTGGTGGGAAAGTAGTGACAAGAGTGTTTATAGCCAAACGGAGGAGTGATATGTAATGGTTATGGGTGGTAGGTGGTGGGTGGTGCTTGTGGCGGTGATGGTGCAATGGCGGTGGTGGTCCCAGAATGGGAGGGGGGGGGGCGTTGAGAGAGAATGAGTTTTTGAAGAGAGGAAGAAATAGGGTTGAGAGAGGGGGAGGGGGGTGGGGGGTTAAATTTTCATTTTTTGTTTTATATATTAATATATCTTTTGAATAAATGGTTTAAAGACTAATTTGGTCTCACATAGGATCATGTGATCAGATTTAACATTGAAAATTAACATTAAATGACGTAACGTGTAAACTTTTTTAAACATAAATTATGTTTTTCAATATTTTTTAAGGTAAAGAAAATCCACTAAAATGATATAATAATAAAAGTCGAAAAAAGTATAATTTACTCTTTTGAATATGATTAGTGATTTAGTTCACTTCCTTTTAGGGTGGGTAGACACTAACCTTGTACAAGGTTTTATGGTCTAGTGTAAAATTAAGAAGTTGGTTCAAGTATAAGAAACCCACCAAACTTTAGCCATCCTACCACTTTTAGTCTTGTGAAAGCAACATCCAAATAGTTTAAAACTAGTGGGAATCCTTGTGTAACGTGGCTGAAATTGGTATATACACAATATAAATATATAAAATAGTGTTTACAAAAATATACATAGAAGTTACAAACATAAATTATAAAGTTATGTTGCTTTACGGTATTGTTTTAGTATGGGTGGTATTGGTTTGGTAAAAGTTTAGATGTTACTAAAGTTGTCTCATGTATCTTAATAGAGTAATGTCGTAACATGTCGAATATGATAACGATATTTGTTCTACATCAGTCGAAAACAATAAAAACCGATGGGGTTTTCGATAATACCAATGAGAGTCTGATGTTATTTGATCGTTATTCGTTTGGTCTGTTACTCGGTATGGTTTACGATAAAAAGGGTTCATTTACAATTTTTTCATTACATAAAAATTGTATGACTTAATCCAAACAATAAAATTGTGTTTTACATCGAACTAAAACCAGAAAGAAAAAACGAAGACCTATACCAATATTTGGTCGGTATCGATTAGGTTCGTCGCGGAACTGGAACTGGCACAGTAATGGTACACGCTGCTTACAAAAATACTCCATATTTAATGAGACTCTTTTCTCAACAAAACTTCTATTTGAAATTTTGAGGAAAAAGGAGAATGATTATAACAAGGACGCCACCGGTGACCGGCAGGGAAAGAGCGGAGGAGGGGGAGGGGAAAAGGCGAGAGAGATAGATTATAACAAGGACGCCATCAGTGACTTGAAGGACAGTAATCTCAACGGCAACGTAACAAAATTCTATATCACCAATCTCCCTTCGGGGTGCAGGCCATGGGATGTCGCTGACTTTTTTAAGGTGTTCGGAGAAGTATCGGGATCTTATATTGCTAGGAAGCCAGACAAAGAGGGTAGGAAATTCGGGTTTATCAGCTTCAGAAATGTTAGTGACGTGAAAGGGATGGAACGTGCTCTTAACGGCACAAAAATGGGAGGTTCTAAGATTATTGCTAATATTGCCCGTTTTGCCAAAGAAAATACGGGGCTCTTCTCGGGAAGCAAGAAAGATCCTTCAGGTTTCGGTATGGGGCCATATATTCCTCCGGTCATCAATATTTCAAAGAATTATAAGGAGTCGGATCGTGGGAAAGGTAAGCTCATTAGTGAGTTGTTCAAGAATGATATTCCTAATCCGGTAGTCAAGGGTTCCTCGGCTGTGGAGAAAGCTACTGTCATTGATCTTGCTGATAACACGCTTGCATTCAGGGAATTGATCTGTAACGCTTTGGTGGGAAGATGTATTGATCTCACGACATTGAGAAAATTAAATTCTTTTTTGGCGGATAGTAATATCTCGGGGGTTTCCCTTAGCTACTTGGGAGGCCTCTCGATGCTCTTGAAGTTCGATGATGAAGATAGGTGTTCCAATTTTCTGCTCGAGCATGACAGGTGAAAACCATGGTTCAGTAGCTTAGACCCTTAGATCGGTCAATCTCTCCCATTGGAAAGACTGGCTTGGATTAAGATTTTAGGTGTTCCTTTGCACCTGGCAGACAATAACGTCTTGAACAATATCGCTGAACATTTCGGTAAGATTGTGCACGGTGCTCAGTTGGAAGCGGAGGACGGGAATTTAGCAGTTTGTTGTGTCGGGCTGTTGGTTGGCGACGGAGAAAGGATTCTCGAAAAGGTGTCTCTGAAATGGCAAAATAAACTGTTTAGAGTATGGATAGAGGAGGAACTGAATGAATGGGCTCCGGATTCGGTGGGTAAAGTTTTAGTTCGTAAGGAGGCTATGGAGTATCCGATGTCTGATCGGATTGATATTGATCGGAACAAGGACTTTTCCGGTGATGTTGGAGGTAACGGTCAGGGATGTTCGTCAAACCCACAGCAGGAAAACGAAAAGTTGCATACAGAAGTTGAAAAGTCTCCAGACATTAATGTAAACATTATTCCTTCCGGTAAATTTATTGATGGCAGAGATGAGTTATTAGGAGGAGAAAAAGATGGACAAGGTGGAGGTTCCAATAAGTCCAATTTGCATGGGAACTCGGCGGCGGCATGTGGGGAGTCTTTTATCATAGTGGTGGTGGAATTGTTAATAAAGAAAAGTCCCTCACCGGATTGAATAGGACAAAAAAGAAACCATTTAATATTATGGTGGATAAACATCCTAAAAAACCCCAGTCGGTGAGCCCAATTAGAAACAATAGGCCCAGGAAGAGAACTAGATTGGATATGGTGGACCCTTTTTTATTTCCGATAGGAGACAACTCCAAGGATATTAATAATTCGGATAAAGGGGATTCTAGTAATTGGAGCTTCGATCTGAATAGAAGGTTATCTTCTGGTGGTAGTGATCCGGATAGCTCAGCAGGGACGACGTTGGTTAATGATACCCAAGACAGAGGAATAGATGAAGGGGTATCTCAAGAGGAGATGGAAGAAACGATTCGAATTGGTAAGATTATTGGGGCGGACCTTACTGACCACAGGATCCTGGTGGAAGAATCATTGGCTAAAGGAGGAATTAATGAGGTTAGACAATGAACTTCCTTTCTTTGAATGCAAGAGGGATTGGGGGTTCGGTTAAAGAAAGATGGATTAAAGATCTTAGGGTGACCAATAAGATTGATTTTTTGCTCATTCAAGAAACCAAACAGGAAGCTATGTCAGGGTTTTGTCTGAACAATTTTTGGGGTAATCAAAATTTCGGGGTGGAAGTTGTGGAGTCGACTGGTCTTTCAGGAGGTCTTTTGAGTATGTGGGACAGAGATGTCTTCGAGGCAGTGAATTTTGTTAAGGAAATGAATTTTTTGTTGGTAAACGGAAAAATAAAAGGTTCGTTAGAAGAAATCAATGTTGTTAATGTTTATGCGCCGCAAAAGACCGCGGACAAACTTGTTGTATGGAACAATTTAAAAGCTATTATGGAAGTGTTCCAAGGTATGTGGGTTGTCGGTGGGGATTTCAACGCTGTTAGAACTCCTGAGGAACGTAAAAATTCCGGATTCAAGAACGCCTGTGCGGAGAACTTCAATGAATTCATTAATTCGTCGGGCTTGATGGAATATGAGATGAAAGGAAGGAAGTACACCTGTGTTAGAAATAACGGCAGAAAATTGAGTAAGATCGACCGGTTCTTAGTTTGCCCGGAGTTCCTTTTCAAATGGCCTGATGCGTGCCTAAGGGGTTTGCATTCGGGTTTCTCAGATCACTATCCTCTGGTTCTCAGAGTCAGAAAGAAGAACTTTGGTGCGAAACCATTCAGGATCTTTAATTCTTGGTTTGAGGAAGAGGGTTTTAAGGAAACGGTGGAAAAGTCGGCAAATTTGCAGGTTGTTAGTAATGGGGCTGCTGATTTTGGTCTCATGAAGAAATTTTTGAATATTAGAAATGCTATTAAGGAGTGGAAGGCCAAAAATTTGAAACAGAAAGGGGATTTAATTAATAGAACAAAAGAAGAAATTGAGGAGTTAGAAGAATTAATGGAAGATCGGCTCTTAAGTGAAGATGAGGAATGGGCGTATATGGAAAACAAAAAAATTATGTTGGAACATGAAGAAAAAATTTGTTCGGATTTAAAACAAAGATCGAGATGGGCTCTAGATGGAGATGAAAATTCGAAATTCTTTCACGCTCACATTAACATGAGGAAGGTGTCTAATATGATTCCGGGCCTTATTATTGGGGGGAGATGGATTGATGATCCGACGAAGGTTAAGAAAGAAGTCATGAAGTTCTTTAGAGAGAGATTTAAGGAAGAGGTTAAAGTTAGGCCGGTGTTATCGTGTAGTAATCTCAATAGGTTGGCGATTGAAGACAGGGAGTTTCTCGTGGATCCGTTCACGGCTAGTGAGATCAAAGACGCGGTCTTTGATTGTGGCGAGGATAAGGCTCCTGGCCCAGACGGGCTTAATATTAGATTCATTAAGAAGTTTTGGGGGTTGTTCGAATGTGATTTTAAGAAAGTGCTGGATGAATTCTTCGTTAAAGGGAGTATTAGTATCGGTTGTGGATCTTCTTTCATAACGCTTGTGCCAAAGATTAAGGATCCGGTGGACCTAATAAATTATAGGCCAATTAATTTGATTGGTATCATTAGCAAGGTGATCTCGAAGGTTCTAGCTAATCGCCTCAAGAAAGTCATTGGCTCGGTAATTTCGGACTCTCAGTCGGCTTTCATAAAGGAAACTTTATTCTCGATGGGCCTCTTTTAATAAACGAGATCACTAATTGGGGAAAAAAATACAAGAAAAAGGTGTTTTTTCTTAAGATAGATTTTGAGAAAGCATATGATAATGTTAATTGGAAGTTTTTGTTAGATACTATGAAGCAGATGGGTTTCCCGGATAGGTGGTGTTTGTGGATTAAAGGTATCTTGGAATCGGCTAGGTCCTCGGTTTTAGTTAACGGATCTCCGACTTTCGAGTTCCAATGCTCCAAAGGGTTACGTCAAGGAGACCCTATCTCACCGTTTCTTTTTATCATGGTTATGGAGGTGCTTTCGTGTATGATTGAAAAAGCAAGAAGTGAAGAGGTGGTCACGGGCATTCAAATTCCAAATGGTCCTTGTGTTTCTCATTTGTTCTATGCGGACGATGCGATCATCCTTGGGGAGTGGTCGGAGTTGAATATTAGGAATGTGGTCCGTATTCTTCGGGTTTTCAATATTTGTTCCGGTTTAAGAATTAATCTAGAAAAGTCTAATATTTTTGCGGTGGGGGTGCCTTCGGCTGAATTGGATTCTATGGCTAATTGCGTGGGTTGTTTGGCGGGAAGTTTTCCGTTCAAATATCTCGGTCTTATGGTTGGGGCGAACATGAATCGGGTCTGCAATTGGAAACCGGTTTATGATGTGTTCGACGCTCGGTTGGCCAAATGGAAGGCAAAGTTGCTTTCCGTTGGAGGTCGGATTACTTTGATTAAAGCGGTATTGGAAAGCATTCCCAATTAGTATTTTTCCATTTACAAAGTCCCGGTTCAAGTTGTTAAGGATTTAGAAGCTAAAATAAGGAACTTTCTGTGGGGTGGTGAAGAGTCGGTAAAAAAGCTTCATTGGGTTGCTTGGTAACGGGTGACTCTTCCGAAAAAAAATGGTGGGCTCGGTCTTAGTAAGCTTAAAAACATCAATACGGCGTTATTATCCAAATGGGGATGGAGATTCTTGGTTGATAAAGACAAATTATGGAATAAGACCATTGAAGCTTTACATTCGGTGAGAAACGGTGGTGTGTTTCTTCCTGCTAAAAAATCCCTATCAGGAGTGTGGTATAATATTGCTCCGGTTTTATGTAAAACTAACATTAACGGGACCCCATTAAGAAGCTTTTTCAAAGCCTCGGTGGGGAACGGCAGTTCGACGGCATTCTGGTTGGATCCGTGGGTCTGCAACAGACCTTTAAAAGAGGCATTCCCAGCTTTATTTCAGCTCGAGATGGATAAATCTTGTAAGGTCAGTGTGTGCTTTGGCCTAAATCAGCGGTTCATTTGGAGATGGAGAAGACCGTTATCGTCTGAAACGGAAGTCAATGAGCTGGTGAATCTTTGTTCGCTAATGGTTCAGGTAACTTTGAGTCAGAATATAGATAAATGGGAATGGATCGGTGCCGCGGATAAGGAATTTAGCGTCAAGGCTGTAAAGAAGCTCCTCGATTCAGACAGGTTAGGCTTGGAGAATTATGTGATTGAAGATTGTAAATGGATTCCGAAAAAATGCTCTATTTTTATTTGGAAAGCTGAGATGGGAAGAATAGCGACAACGGATGAACTAAGGAAAAGGAATATCGATGTTGGAGATTCGGGTTGCTGTCTTTGCGGGGAGGTAAACGAAAGTATCGAACACATATTTACTGGGTGTTCGGTTGCTTCTATGTTGTGGTCCTTTATTAGCAGCTGGTGCAAGTGTCAAAACTTCATGATTTTCTCGTTCAGAGACTTAATCGAAGTTCACAACCATGTGGGGTTGAGTGGTCAGAAAATTGAAGTGGTTAAAGGCCTTATTCACATCGGTTGCTGGAGCTTATGGAAAATAAGGAATGAAGCGAGATTTAATAACAAACCGGTGAGTTTAGAGTTTATTATTAGGGAGGTTAAAAATATTGGTTTTTTGTGGTATAATTCGAGATCCAAAAAAGGGCCTGTCCTTTGGTCGGACTGGTGTAGATTTGTAAATATGTAACTTGTTGTTTTGAGGGGCTGCCTCGGTTTAAGGCTGCGTTTCGTTTGTGAATGAAGTTTACTTTTCATAAAAAAAAACAATGTTGCAGTTGAAAGGTGTTTTTTGGAAAATCATGAAAATATCGATTTGATCAAGGAAATTAGCAAAATAGACTAGACTTTTTGAAATTACAAAGATATGCGTTTGACTTTTTTATTTTTGATTTTCAATAACATCCACCAAAGTGCCATCTCTCACTAAAAAAAGTCTTAATTTTTTTTAATGGCCAACGAAACCTACAAATGAGTTATTGGCGAAATTCAACACATCAGGATACACTCATCTTCCGAACCGGGGGAACCCTCACCAAGGGCGAAGCCCGTGAACACTCGCCCGAAGGCAGGACAGTGCGGTAAGGTAAAACCGTTCAGTTCATGGATCGAACTAGCGATCACCACCTACTTGCCTAGTCTCCCATCATCACCAGGTGCCGCAGAAACTAAACGATGGGGGAAGGAATTGAAGGTGCGTCACTTGGAACATCAGGTCTCTTCCTCACCACTCCACTACTAGCTCATTGGCAAAAACAAGAGTCTCAATTAAACATCAAAATGAAATTTCTTGTGTCATTTTTGAATCTCTTGCACCATGTTTTAATATAAAAGAAATCATTAATGTAATTTGTCTAGCGAGCAACAGTTTGGATTTGTAGCGCCAAAATGTTAGAATTTTTTGCGCCTTTTTGAATCTGATCGGCCAAGTGATACAAGTGAGATAGAAATTTGATGGGGCAAACGACATTTCCCCCACCCTAGTTTATCGGTCATTTTAAAACGCCAACGTTATTTTGTTAGTTTGTGATTCAAAACACATATTTTCATGATTTTCCTTAATTTTTTTTAGTAAATCTTCTCATTGGCTCCTCATGTTTTGGGAAGTCTACTCCTAGCCGCCTTCCACTACAATTAAAAACCTCCTTCCTCCCTCTAAAATTAAAAAGATTAAAATACGAGGTTAATGTTCTAAAGAGTGTTAATTAGGAGTCAGTGTGGCAGCAGTGCTAAGTATATCATGAGGGCATGCTAAGGTCAACGAATGATAGTGACTTTGTAGGGTTCCAACCTTCATCATGGCTTTAGAATCATTCATGATCTTAATAAATCACTAATATTATCGTGGATACAGCAGGAAGAATGTAGACAGTGATAATAACTGGAAATAATTCTGGAATCATATATAGGACATTAATTTGTTAGTTAATACAAAAACTAGATCCATCTGTTAGAACAAAGGTAATGGTAGTACTATCTTGATGTACCCTGATCTCAATTAGTTAGTCTCACGAGATATATTCTCACATGTGTTATTGATCAGATAATCTAGTGGTTTTGATCAGTGGCGAAGCTTGAAAAAAAAGTTCGAGGGGTCGAAAAGTAGCGGATCTAAAAAAAAATTTCTATCGCGTAGTTTCGAGGTGTATGTTCGGGTCGGACGTCGGTAATTCGATTCGGGTTGGGTCAAACATTAATATCAAATAAAAAACGTTCTCAAACATTAAAAAAGAAGTTATCATTTTATTCTTCTGGTCGATGTCCCAAGTAAACGAATTTGAGTTTTTTTTTTTTTTTTTGATAGGGTGGGCTTTTAAGTTGGGCTATATAATGATTTGATTTGGGTTATATAATATACATTATAGTATTCTATCGAATAGAATGATTTGGGCTATAATATTTGGACTAATTAAATATTTTATTTAGGCTATATAAATAAAAAAAATTAAACCGGGGGGGGGGGGGTTGAAAACGTATAAACCTATTTTTTTTATAAAACCGGGGTTCGAAAACGTATATACCTACAAAATCCTATACGAAACGTACATATATAACACTACTGACCGAAAAGTTCGGGGGGGCGGGCGCCCCTCCCCGCCCTTTAAATCCTTCGCCAATGGTTTTGATATATGGTTCTCAATCGAACCTACATAAACCCAATATGTGTGTGTCTATATTCTTTTGAGATCCATCGTTGTGTTGAGAACTACAAAAGTCGTATCACTTGTACAATTTTTTAATGTAATACATAAGGTCGTCACATAACCGCCTACCCCATTATTTCATTAAATCATCAATGCATAACAAGTGTTTTATGTGATTTTTACTGGTTCTAAAAAGAACATGTCTCTATAGATACATATATGGGCGTTGGCCGGTTATGGTGGTAGTGGGAGCGGGTCGGCAGTGTTAGCGACCTAGCGTCGATGATCGGACGTTAGCAGTGGAGGCGATTTGGCAAAGCAATGGCTGTGATAATAAGCACAACAACGGTGTGTGGCGATGAAGATCAGCGATGGTCCAATTGATAGTAGTGTCGACTAAGAGGGCTGCAACAATAATCGATCAGTAGAAGCGGTTGATCACCAGTGGCAGCGGGTTGGCTACAATGTTGGTGAGCTAATTACTGTCACACCCTGGCTTTGCGGAAGCGTGGGTTTATTTGGTGTGACTTCTTAATTAATCACAGCAAAGCTATATGAAAGTAAAACCATGCAGATCATCCATTGGTTCATGTTTTAAAATAAAAGTACCACAACATAGTTTTAAAATGTCGACACATGCAGCGGAATTACAACATAACAATATAAAAACATTGTTCAGAAGACATAACCACAAACATGAAACAGACGCAGTTTAAGAACTGTGACTCGTCCAGGTAAAAGCCACAACCCCTAAACTTGGATGACCCCATAACTCTTACGCAGCGTGAAAACGTAGCATACCGTGCCAGATCCTTAATTCCCTGAAATACATGTAAGTTGGAAAAATCAAAAAAAATGTTGAGCGAGTTCATGTGTAAGTGAGTATGTAAAACCTTTGTAATATGAAAATCCCTGGTATGTAGCAAATAAGGAAATAAAGAGATCACCAATGGTTTGCAAGGCCATTGATATGTGTGAAGTGCAGTAGGAAAACTCAAACCTAGCAGATTTTTGCGTCGGGTACCAAGTCACCCCGAGGTCCGTACTGTTGGGCCTGGGGCAGGGCTCGCTACACCCAGATAGATCTACCGCTAAAGACCCTCGGTCCTACAATGAGGATTAATGGCCTCCAGTTCCCGCCTACCCACTCACATGATCTAAGTAGTAACCCTCCTTACGCTAATCATACCATGTAAAAAGTATTTGTAATCATAGTAACATGTATTTCACCCCCGAAGTATAAAAACTGAAAACAGTTAAGAGAAAAGGGGGGGGGGGGACATGAACTCACAGAAGTGCGTCTCGAAATAGTAATCTCCCAGTCAACCTGCTGAGTGACGACCTACACGTACTAACTTCTATTAGACGGACGACCGTGCCTTGGCTTAAGGTTTACGTTTTTATGAAATAGTTAGATAACTATTTCGTATTTACACTTCTTAATTATTTGGTAATTATCCTTCCCAAGGATGGGGGTTTTAATACATGTGCGTTTATATAATTTCAAAATATATTATTAAGTCTCACTTAATAAAATATATTTTAATTCATTTGTCTAAAATATTCCACTTCCAAAATATACATATTTTTCCCAAAAATATTATATTTTATTTCATACAATTTTCCAAAATAATACTTTGATCAAAATACGCATTTAAGAGTATTTTCTGAAAATACATAAGTTACAATTTTAGAGTTTGTGTGGTAATAATAATACCGGTGTAACTTAAATTTTTATTGTGAGGGCGTTAGTATTATTTTGGAGTCGTTACTGTTCAGTGTATTCTAGTAATATTATTTTTACCCCAAAAAAATAATATTTATGTAGTTCACAAAATAATCATAAAATTCTCACAAGTGTTACTGTGAAAAATATGTATTCTAAACATATATATTTAACAAGTTTCATTTATGAAAATTCCACCTCCTACACTTGGAAATTTTGTAATAAAAATCATGGCGAATTTTATTTGGGAAAACAAGTTAAAAATATATTCACAACACTTGTTACAAAAATATTTCCAAGTGTTATATTTCTGGAAAAATTTCACCAGAGTTTCCTCTGTAACTGGAGATGGCCACACTTACTAGCGTATCATTTTCTTTTCAAATTCAATCAACAATTTTTCCATCATCAACAAACAATATTCAAATATCGAACTAGTCAAAACAAGTATAAATCGCAAACACATGAACTTGTAAGTTGTGTAAAATACGTCGTAATCTTCCCAACATTTTTAGTAGATCTTTCTATTTTTAAAAATAAAATCGGTTTCTTGAAAACTTTATTTTCAAAGAACATGTAACTTTACAACTTCTTAGTCAAAAATTACGAAAATACTTCTTTGTTAAAACCTTTTGTCACACAAGTGTTTACACACTTGTTTGTTCACAAAATGCTTTTGTTTCAAGAAAGATCTGGCTTTTAAACATGATTTGCATCTTACACTTGGTTCTTTGGAAATACCACTTGTAGATCTTTAGATCTACTAGTTTAGAATTCCAATTTACAAGAAAAACTATTTTTACACAAGTTCATGTTTATGTATGAAAGGGTTCGTCATCTTGTATCTTTCCTACTTAACATATTGCTAGTTCATGTTCTATGAACATGATCTAGCGTGGTTAGATGACGATCCGTTCCACTACTAGCAACCAACAACATAAAATAACCATAACTAAACAAGATTCATAAGTTTTACACCATTATTTTCTTTTTAACCATCTTGTTCATCATTCTTACAAGACTTTTAGATTTGATCTTTAGTGTTCATGATTTTTATCCGTTAAATCTCTTATTAACCACTTTAAACATGAACAAGAGAGTGTTTAGAAGCACTTACAACTAGCTCAAGGCTAGGGAAGAATCAAAGTGAAAACTAGGTGGATAAAAGCGATGTAGAGAGGTCCTTGTGATTCCGTAAGCACCGGGTCTCTTTGTATGAACTCTTGCACCTTAGGATGTTTGTAGAATGAGTGAACAAGATTTGAATGGTGGGTGGATGTGGGTGATGGGTTTCGGCCGACTTCAAAGAGAGGAGAGGGAGAGATGAAATTTTTGTGTTGTTGATGTAAATGAAATGGTAACCTTATGGTCCTACTTATAGACCATATTAGTGCTTTAACCATGGTGTAATATGTAAGCTTGATATGAGACATGCTTGATTAAAATAATCAAATGTGTAAGGGTGTGTCCCACATGGGGACCGATTCGGTCAGGGGGGGGGTATTTAGTTGGAATTTAACTAGATAGTTTAGTGATTGTTATGTTTAGTTAGGTGATTAAATTAGTTACTAGTGTGTTATGTGTTATAACGGGTGTTAGGGTATTCGGGGACCCTAACTGGCTCAGGAAAGGAAAAACAGTGTCATTGTCAATATTTTTATGTTCCGGGTAAAGTCCGGTTGTTCGGTTGGATACTGATCCGTTAAAGTGCTTAATAAGTATTTAAAGTGTCTTTAATATTATTTTTAGTGACACAATGAATTCCCGACACTTTGGAAAGTGTCTAGTATTATTTTCCCATGTTTTTCCACTTTACTAGTCATATTAAATGCTGAATTTTGTATTATAGTGCATAATTTTGCAATTAGAACTTGTTTTAGGCACATCTGGCCACTATAACTATCACCTAGTGACGCAATCCTACAATCCTCACCTCCCTACACTCCCTACTAGTGTAGTAAACTATTCCCGACTCATATTGGCCTTAGAGACAGTGTCTGTCTGGTGCTGGCTATGTCAGTACATTTACTGGGTTATCCGTTCATTGTGCTACTGTGCTATTGTGCATCAAGTTTGTCACTATAGTTTGTATGTAAATAATGGAGTGACAGTTAATAAAGTATGATGCATGTATGTATCAGAATTCAAGTAGCAGTTTAACCACAATTGTAAGCAAGCACAGTAATTAAGCATTAATTAAATATTAATTAATTCGTACGGATACCTGATTTGGTGAGGGTTGTCACATTCTCCCCCCTTTAGAAAAATTTCGTCCCGAAATTTTAGGTTCTGCTTCTAGTTGCAGGGGTCTTGGGAAATAAGTGAGAGTATTTCTCTTTCATTCGGTCCTTACGCTCCCAGGTGTATTCTGGACCGTATCTTGCATTCCAACGAACCTTGACGAGTTTGACACTGCTCCTGCGGGTTTTGTTTACCTTCCAATCCGTAATCTCAACGGGTTCTTCGACAAAATGGAGTGTGTCGTCAATATGAATCTCGTCTGCGGGAATGACAACAGTATCTTGCGTTGGACTCTTTATCAGATTTGCTACATGAAATGTATCGTGAACACCGTTCAGCTCGGTAGGTAAGTCCAACTTTTATGCTACTAAACCAATTCTTTCCAGAATCTTGAATGGACCAATATATCGCAGATTCAATTTTCCACGCTTCCCGAAGCGTGCCACACCCTTCCAGGGTGATACTTTCAACAATACCATGTAACCTACCTCAAACTCTAGAGGTTTCCTTCTTCGGTCCGCATAACATTTCTGACGATCGCGAGCCGCCTTGATGCGATCTCGGATCTATGCGATCTTATCTGTGGTTTCCTGGACCACATCAGGACCAACCAATTGTCTATCACCTGCATCAGACCAACATAGCGGTGATCTGCACTTGCGGCCATATAGAGCTTCAAATGGCGCGGCTCCAATACTGGTGTGGTAGCTGTTGTTGTATGAAAACTCGACTAATGGTAAATGTTTATCCCAGCTACCACCCAAATCTATAACACATGCTCTCAGCATATCTTCCAAAGTCTGTATCGTCCGTTCGCTTTGTCCATCGGTCTGTGGGTGAAATGCAGTGCTCAAATTCAATTGTGAGCCAAAAGCTTCTTAGAAGGACTACCAAATCCTTGACACAAACCTTCCGTCCCTATCAGAGATGATCGAGAGAGGCACTCCATGACGTGCAACGATTTCCCTCATGTAAATTTCAGCCAATTTGCTCGTGTTATCTTTCTCTCTGATTGGTAAGAAGTGCGCAGATTTCGTTAATCGGTCCACTATTACCCAAATAGTGTCATGACCTCTTGGCGTTCTTGGCAACTTCGTTATAAAATCCATTGAAATTTGTTCCCATTTCCACTTGGGAATCTCAGGTTGTTGCAGAAGTCCTGAAGGCTTCTGGTATTTAGCTTTCACATTAGCACACGTTAAACACTTGCTCACATAAACAGCAACGTCACCTTTCATCCTAGGCCACCAATAGTTATCTTTAAGGTCCTGGTACATCTTATCCGCTCCTGGATGGATAGAGTACCGCGATTTGTGAGCTTCATAAAAAATAACCCTTCTCAAACCACCAAACAGAGGAACCCAAATCCTTTTCATGAAGCATAACGTTCCTTCCTCGTTTGGTATTAACTGCTTCTCCATCCCACGGAGATATTATTCTTCAATGTTTCTTTCCTTAAGTGCTTCTTTCTGCGTGGCACGAATGCGCAGAGAAAGATCTGTCTAAATAATCATCTCCAAAGCCCTAACCCTTATGGGCTTGATCCTCTCTTTTCGACTTAGGGCATCGGCGACCACATTCGCCTTCCCTGGATGGTACTTGATCTCGCAGTCGTAATCGTTCAACAACTCGACCCAACGTCTTTGTCTCATATTTAGCTCTTTCTAGTCGAATATGTGCTGCAGACTCTTATGATCTGTGAAGAGTGTACATTCCGTACCATATAGATAATGTCTCCAGATCTTCAATGCAAATATCACTACGCCTAGTTCCAAGTCATGCGTGGTATAGTTCTTTTCATGTACTTTCAACTGGCGCAAAGCGTAAGCTATAACTTTCTGGCGTTGCATCAACACGCAACCCAAGCCTTGTCGTGAAGCGTCACAATATACCACAAAATCATCAGTTCCTTCCGGTAGCGCTAAGATCGGCGCATTGCAGAGCTTGTCTTTTAACAGCTGAAACGCTTCTTCCTGTTTGATTCCCCAATCAAACTTCTTATCTTTCTGCGTGAGGAGTGTCAGTGGTTGAGCGATTTTTGAAAAATCCTCGATGAACCTTCGATAATACCCAGCCAAACCTAAGAATTGACGAATCACGGTTGGCGTCTTTGGGGTTTCCCAATTCTTTATCGCCTCAATCTTGGTGGGCTCCACATGAATCCCATCCCCATTCACTACATGTCCAAGGAATTGGACTTCACGCAACCAAAATTCGCACTTCGAGAATTTGGCATACAACTGTTTCTTTTTCAGCAACTCCAGAATGGCTCTTAAATGCTGTTCGTGTTCAGCCTTCGACCTTGAATAAATCAAAATATCGTCGATAAACACAATCACGAACTTGTCGAGATACGGCTTGTAAACTCTATTCATCAAATCCATAAAAACTGCAGGTGCGTTTGTCAACCCAAACGGCATAACTATGAACTCGTAATGTCCATAACGAGTCCTAAAGGCTGTCTTCGGGATACTTTCCTCTTGTATCCTTAGCTGATGGTAACCTGATCGCAAATCGATCTTCAAGTAAAAGCTTGAACCTTGCAACTGGTCAAATAGATCATCGATCCTTGGCAGAGGATACCTGTTCTTGATTGTTAACTTGTTCAACTCCCGGTAGTCAATGCATATACGAAAACTACCGTCTTTCTTCTTAACAAACAGAACTGGAGCTCCCCAAGGTGAGAAGCTTGGTCTGATAAATCCTTTGTCTAACAACTCTTGGAGTTGTGTCGACAATTCCTGCATCTCAGACGTGGCAAGTCGATATGGTGCCTTAGCCACAGGCGCGGCGCCTGGAACTAAGTCAATGTGGAATTCCACTTGCCTTTGGGGTGGCAATCCTGGCAAGTCCTCTGGAAAGACTTCAGGATATTCCATCACGACAGGGATGTCTTCGATCTTCGGTTCAGCATCTTTCTTATCCACGATGTGTGCCAGGAAGGCAGCACATCCCTTTTGTAAACACTTTCAGGCTTTCAGGCAGCTGATGATTCTCAAAGGTGTATCGCGCTTTTCTCCATGAACCACAATCATTTCCCCATCTTCTGTTGGGATGTGAACGAACTTTTCGTGATAAACAATCTCTGCCTTGTTGCTCGACAACCAATCCATTCCTACTACCACGTCCAAGCTTCCCATCTTGACTGGTAGTAGATCCAAAGTAAACTCACGCTCTCCCAACTCGATTACACATCCTCTGACAACTTCATTAGCTTCAACCAGCTTTCCATTAGCCAATTCAATCGAGTACGGGATATCTAATTTACTAGCGGCTAACCCAAGCATATTCTTAAATTCTAACGACACGAAGCTATAACCGGTAACAGTATCAAACAAAACGGATGCAAAGCGTTGGTTTATAGGGAACGTACCAGTAACAACATTGGGATCCTGGCACGCTTCCCTCGCCTCGATGTTAAAGACTCTTCCACGTGCTTGGTTCAATTCCGGGCAGTTTCTCTTAAAGTGTCCAATGTCACCACAGTTAAAACAGCCAAGTTTCAGCCCGTTTCCACCTCCATTCCCAGCTTGATTGTTGTTTTGATTTCGGTTCACATTACCCGCTTGATTCGTGTTAGGGGAGGATTGTCCAATGATCAGTGATCCTCAAATGCTGTTGGGTTTAGTGATCCTCACTTCTGTCTGACTTAGTGATCCTCAGGAGTATTGCAGGATCAGGATCATGGATCATCGTAAGGATCCTTATACTAACGATTGTCTGCTTTGAATATGATGTTGTTTTGCAGGAGTACGAGCTTGGACTTGGTCTTGGCGATATTCCTGGAGTATATTCCATGTTTATTCCGCACGTGCATGGCTGAAGTGGACGTTATGGAGTTCGTGGAGGACTTGCACCAATTGCGGAATGTTTGTTAGCTTAGATATTTTCCATTTTTAAAAGGGATAGCGAGTTAAATAGAAACACTTGGCTAATTTTAGCTTAACACATAAACTCGTAACTGCTCTCACCAGCTCTTGACAATTCACTTGGCGATTACACACTTTTTTGCACATTACACTATAGTGATCCTTGTAATTAGCTCGCTATCATCCAAAGTTGTAATACATTTCTTGTTTAATCTGAGTTGGTGATCGGTAGTTTCCATCACCCGAGGTTTTTTATGCCGGAGATCATTTATTGATCAAGGGCTTTTTCCTCGTATAAATCTTTGTGTCACTTGTTCATTACATTTCAGAGTGATCCTTAATATTGTTCATTGATTCAAGCATCATACCTCACAACAGAAAGTTTGGTTGCATTATCATTGCTTCATTTTTGACCAAAACAGTTTGGCGCCCACCGTGGGGCAATTGGTGCTTCATTCCTAAGGAATTCTTGTTTCTGTGATCATTTCGGTTCGTTACAACCAAGCAGATGGCTTCTTCAGCGAAGAACACTTCAAGTGCAATGTCTGCGGTCAATTCATCCCAGGGCGTTCCTCCTTTGCCTCCACCACCTTCTGGATCCCAGAAGAATGCTGAAAAATGAAGGATCACATACAGCAGCAGGATAAGACCAATGAAAGGATTCTCAGAGAAATTGGAGATATCAAGAAACAGAAGAGATCGACAAAGGATCATTCCCCATTGATGCCCAGATCTTTGAATTTCGACACTCCAGTCATAACCTCTCAGCATTCTGCAGCTCCAGAAGTCCAATACTTGGGTGGAACAAGAGGAATGCACTACGGATCCTCAGCAATGTCTCAGGCCTTGGGATCCTATTTTCAACCAGCAGGATCCTTGGGATCCTCAGGAATGCATCAAGGATCGTTCGTCAGCTCAGGAGGATACATGGGGACGCAACAGGTTCAAGGATCCTCTCAGGTTCAAGGATCCTCTCAGGTTCAAGGATCCTCTCAAGTTCAAGGATCCTCTCAGGTTCAAGGATCCTCCTTTCAGCCTCAAGGATCCTCTCAGGTTTTCGGATCCATGGTTTATGTTTTGGTCAAAAATCACACAAGGATAATGTAACCAAACTTTATGAAAACGGGGTATGATGCTTGGTTAATTATGAAAGTAAAGGATCACTTCTGTGATAAAGATGCAAAGACACAATGATTTATACGAGGAAAAAGCCCTTGATCAATGAATGATCTCCGGCATAAAAAACCTCGGGTGATGGCAACTACCGATCACCAACTTCAATATAACAAAAATATGATTACAACTTTGGATGATAATGAGCTGAGTACAAGGATCACTATTGCTTTTGGTGTCTAAGTGTGTGAGAGTTGCGTTGTATGTCGTGTGTCCTTCCGAATGAGGAAGAGTGGTATTTATACATGTGTAGGTGACCTATTTTAGGTAGCTAAACTATTATTCAGCTCATTACCCCTTTAGAAATGAGATACAATCTAGCCTAAATAGCCGCCCATAAATCAAGCCTAGTTTCCATATCCTGTGCAACGTCTTTCTTCGATTAAGCTCTTGCCATATTTGTGAAGACGCGTCCCTGGATCATGATGTCTAGAGCATATCCTGCTAGATGTTCCTGCAAAACAATATTGTATTGAGCGGAAGTAGCCGTTAGTATAAGGATCACTATAATGTCCCATGATCCTGATCCTGAAGTCCTCCTGAGGATCACTGTCTGCCAAAGGAACAAGGATCACTGGTTAGGATCACTTATAAGGATCACGTATAATAAAAATCCAGCCCTAACAATTGGCCCCAAAATATAAGGAGTTAATTGTAAATAGACGAGTTATATTTTGTTTCGATCTTATCTCTAACGGGCGACTCCAAGAAACTAGCCGTTATGCTCGGACTAGCCGTTGTGATCATTACGTCAGAGATGTGACAATCCCTGCAGATCATGATTATAAATAGGAGATAGGGTGAGGATCAGTTTGTATTTAAATTCGAGATACACTCCCTTTATATTCTACACCGAAGATCGATCAGGTACTCTCCTCTTCTCTTTTTCTTCTCTCTACTCTCTTTGCTCTGTTTTCCGTTTCTACTTTGTTTCTGTTCCAAACATGTTGCTCCGGAATTCTCCGCACAAGGATTCCAAGAAGGATAGTCCCTTAAAAAGCCAGGGGATTATCAAGGATTCTCCTACGGAGAGGTGTTGCTTTAGTGATGCTCACGTAGACAAAATTCGTCATTGCTTTCCGGCGAATGCCGTTTTTAAATCCTTTGATCCTACTGCTTTGAGCGACTTTGTCTCGGATGTCTGGGTGGCTTTTCCTGCTACCCCGTTTGCTATAGGGTACTCGTATCCTTTTCCAGACTTTACCCAGTCTTTCTTTTCCTTAACCGGCATCTCTTACATCCAAGCTATGACGATGATCTGGAGGGTTCTTTATACCTTCGAGAGGATCATCGAGCAGGAAGGGATTGATCTGGGGATGGCGGAGTTAGCTGAGTTTTACGATCTCACCACCTTCGGTTCTCACCGGTATTTGTTGAAACGGAAAGCTGGGGAGGATCACCCAATCTTCAAAGTTACCAAGAATGATACAAACTGGAAACGTCGGTTTTTCTTTGTTAAGAGGGATTCCATCCCGGATGGGAAGGATCTGCCCAAGGAATGGGCCACTCATGGTAGGGTAGAGGATCCTCGAAGGATCACTATCAGTCCTGTCTCATCTGATGAGGATCACTGATGTCTTTTTTCCTTTGTCTTTTATGCAGCTATATTCATTGCTCATCTGAAATTAACCCCCGCTGCAAAAGAGAGAGTGTTAGCTTTTAAAAAGCTTGATCCTGAAGTTAGAAGCTTCCAAATCACTATCCAAGATTCTCAAGAGATATCCTCTGCATCTGCCACAATGTCAAGTAAGTATCCTTATAGGAAATGAGTTATATGTAAAGTTGTTCAATTAGTAAAGGAACTTATCTTGTTTTTTTGATTATGTAGGTGCTGGAAAGTCTGCCAGGTCTGCTAAATCCGCCTCCAAATTTGGGATAAGTGATCTTGCCAATGTCACGTCTTCAAAGAAGAAGGCTCCTGTTGCCAGTCCTTCAGTATCAGCTCCTAAAGCACCTATCCGAGGCAAAGGGAAGAAGAGGAAGGCTACTGAAGATCTACAAGGATTTCCCCTCCTCCGTCAGCAATTCCTTGACTACGTGAATGAGGTAAGGATCAGTGCCCCTGTTGGTTATCCGTCCCAAATATCCTGTTGGTGTATCCTGTTTCTTTGAGGATCATCTGATTCTGAACTTACCTTATTTCCCTTTTTGCAGAAACTTGCCGAGATCGAGACCTATCTTGGCCATGTTGAGGATCAAGAGAGCCAGATTGCCGACCTCCAGCAAATGGGTGTGTTAAAGGATCTCAAGATGGCAGATCTTGAGAAGGAGCTCCAGGCTACCAAAGACGAGGCTGCTCAAAGGCTGATTGAGATGGATAATGAGAAGCAGGAGATCACCCAAGACGCCAAGGTTTCCGCGGCAATTACTATGTACAAGATACAACTTCAAATGGCCGAGGAAGCTCAGGATCCCACCTTTGACAAGAGCTCGTGGGATGTTGAAGGTTGGAAGGTAAGGCTGGCGGATCTGGAGGACGAGGATGAGGCTGAGGACATCCCCATGCTGAAGGGTGGTGATGCTGACCAGGATCAGGGCGGAGAAGCAGGTGGTGATGGAGCAGCAAAGGTGTAGGCTGCATGATTGGGCGATGATGGATATTGTTGACTAGGCCGGAGCCCAATTTTTTAGGTTTGGTAGTGGTTTTTTGTGGTTGTTGATGTTTGAAACAATTATGGTCTGTAATCTCTGAACAATAGTTTCTTAGGGTTAAGGATCCTGGATCCTTTGAACAATAGGTAGGATTACAAAAGGTGGAGGGATCCTCTGTTTGGGGGATGAAGCCTTTGTGATCCAGCCGCTTTTTATTTCCTGCATAATGCTAAGACCGCATAGACAATGGACACCCTTTGCCAACCCATGTGGACGGGCCACGTTTTGCTGGTAGAAATGTGGGTTGGCAATTTTGACAACTTTTTGAAAGGGTTAATGATCCTTTTATTTAATAATATAACTTAACTTTTCTGGCTTATCTCGTGTTGTTATCCTTATCTTCTTGTTTCTCAGTTGTTTTTGTAGTATATTTTAAAGTAGCAAGAGTTGAAAATATGTTATCCAAACTTAGGATATGATCCTAGATCAAATATCCTGATATTGAAAGTTTTCAAAGTACTTTAGTTCAAGGATCATAGGTTTGGTTGTCAAAGTATAAGGGTCGGTTAGGATAATGAATATAATCAAAATAGTCAAGGATCATACCTGAGGACCCAAGTTAGGATCCTTACCTTCAATCAAGACAATCATAGATAAGACTTTGATAGTTAATAAGGATTAAGGATCCTTATATGTTTAGACATCCAAAACCTGAAAAGTGAGATATAACTTGGGACTAAGCCAATGTAAAAGATAAATTAGTAACTGGGGACATGCCCAAAGGATAACTGGGGATGATCCCGGGGGATCACTGGGGACAAAACCCAAAGGATAACTGGGGACAAGCCCAAAGAATCGTATGTAAACTGGAGTATGGCCCTTTTCTGGCGACTATCCAAACTTAGTGACATGAAAATGTCAAAACCTTAGCTAACGTGAAAACGTTAGAAACCTTAGGAACGGATGTATGGTACGTCTACCATTATACGTAGGATCCTAAATATAGCCAGTACGATGAGGTTGTCAGCCCCGAAAGTGGGTACTGGTCCCAAAGACGTGAACTATACCAGGATCATCGTGCGCTGCTGGCGGAAACTGGGGATAATCCCAAGGATAACTGGGGTTGGACCCAAGGATCTGTGGTGCTTTTGGAGATCTTTGACGATTTGCTGAAGATACCTGAACTATCATAACTCAAATGGTTTGTGAGTAGAGGATGAAGGATACATGATCCTTATCCTTAGGTAAAAAGTAAGAAAATGCAATAGTTTTAGGATAAGCATATTACCAGAGTAAGGATCACTGATATCTCCGGGATCCTTCAAGGATACTTCAATGTAAGGATCACATGCATGAAGGATCATGTTCACATGAAATATTTCTTTAAGTGAACAGCATTCCAGGCTCTTGGTAACAAGTTTCCTTCCATGGTTAGCAACCTGTATGCCCCCTTTCCTGCTTCAGCTTCAATCAAGTAGGGACCTTCCCATTTTGGTGCTAGCTTCCCGTCAGCAGGATTGATAGTATTTTGAAATGCTTTTCTCAACACCATATCTCCGACTTGGAACTTCCTTATCCTGACATTTTTGTTGTAGGTACCAGCCATTCTTTGTTGGTAGCTTGCCATCCTTATTCTAGCTAGATCCCTGATTTCCTCAATAATATCCAAATCCTGAGCTAGGATTGCAGCATTTTCTTCAGGATCACGAGCAATTGTTCTAGCAGTTGGGATCACCATCTCTGTTGGGATCACTGCTTCTGCCCCAAATACTAAAGAGAAAGGTGTTTGACCAGTGGCATTCTTGGGAGTTGTCCTATCAGCCCATAGCACATAAGGTAACTCCTCTGCCCATTTTCCTTTCTTGGATCCTAGCTTCTTCTTCAGATTGTTGATGATGATCTTGTTGGATGATTCTGCTTGACCATTGGCTTGTGGATGAACTGGTGTTGATGTTATCATCTTGATTCCCCAACTGTCACAAAAGTTAGTGGTTCTGCTTCCAATGAATTGGGAGCCATTATCACATACAATTTCAGAGGGAATGCCAAATCTAGTTATAATGTTTCTTTTAATGAAGGATATGACTTCCTTTTCTCTGACTTGAGCGAAGGCTTCAGCTTCTATCCACTTGGAAAAATAGTCAGTCATGGCAAGCATAAATACTTTTCCACCAGGTGCTTTAGGGAGCTTGCCAACTATATCCATTCCCCATCTCATGAATGGCCAAGAGGATGGTATTGGGTGTAAAAATTCAGCTGGCTGATGGAGGATATTGCTATGCCTTTGGCAAGGATCACATTTCTTAGCATACTCTACAGCATCCCTTTTCATGGTTGGCCAGTAGTATCCTGTTCTAAGGATCCTTGAGAATAATGCCCTGCCCCCAGTGTGGTTTCCACAATCTCCTTCATGGAAGTCCCTCAACACTTCTTCAATTTCAGGATCCTCAATACATCTTAAATATGGTCCTGCAAGGGATCGTTTATATAGCACATTATTCAAGATTGTAAATTGAGATACCTTGATCCTGAAAGCTCTAGGATTTTCTCCCATTGGAATCTCTCCGTTTTGCAAGTATTTCATGATTGGTGGGATTCATGATCCTGAATAAGATTGAGCTTCTTCACTAGGGATTACTGCAGTATCCTCTTCTATTTCCATGGCCACTTGATTTTCAATAGCAGGAGCCAGGATATGGATGATAGGGATACTTATGTCTTCTGGAATTTTTAAGGATGATCCTAGGTTGGCCAATGCATCAGCTTCCGTGTTATCCTCCCTTGGTACCTGTGTTAAGCTAAAAGAAACAAAAGAGAGTGCCAATTCTTTGACTATCTCTAAATATTTGGTTAGTTTTTCACCTTTAACAGCATAGGATCCATTAAAGTGATTGGTGATCAATAATGAGTCTACATATACTTCGAGATATTTTACCCCCATATCCTTAGCAATTTGTAAGCCAGCAATTAAGGCTTCATATTCAGCCTCATTGTTAGTTGCTTGGAACTCACAGGCTATGGAGTGGGGTATTATGTCCCCCTGTGGCGATTTTAGTAGGATCCCTAGCCCTGTGCCTTTGATATTTGAGGATCCGTCAGTGTGTAGTATCCAAGGATCCTTGGTCTCATCCAGCTGCTGGACCTCCAATTCCGCTTCTTTTTGTAGATCACTACTGAAATCAGCCACAAAGTCAGCTAGTGCTTGAGATTTAATGGCTGTTCTTGGTTCATATCTTATATCATGGGCACTAAGCTTCACTGCCCACTTAGCCATCCTCCCTGACATCTCCGGTTTCCTGAGGACATTCTTAATTGGAAAATTATTTTTAACAACAATAGTATGGGTTTCAAAATAATGCCTTAACTTAGTGGATGCCATGATTAATGTAAGAATAAGTTTTTCGAGGTGTGAGTACCTGGATTCGGCATCAAGCAAACTTTTACTTACATAGTAGATAGGATATTGTGTACCTTCATGATCCTTGACAAGGACTGCACTTACAGCGGTTGAGGATACCGCCAGGTATAAGGATAACACATCTCCTTTTTCCGGTTTTGCTAATGCTGGTGCTGAGGACATATATTCTTTAAGGGCTTGTAAAGCGTTCTCATGTTTCTCAGTCCATTCAAACTTCTTATTCTTCCTTAGGATATCGTAGAATTCTTTGCATTTTTCTGAGGATTTCGATATGAACCTGTTCAAAGCTGCTATCCTGCCTGTCAGTCTTTGAACATCCTTGGCATTGGCAGGAGATTTGATATTTATTAATGCTTTGATTTGTTCCGGGCTTGCTTCAATGCCCCTCTGGGTTACCATGTATCCTAAGAACTTTCCTGCCTTAACACCAAAATGGCATTTTGAAGGATTAAGTTTCATGTTGTAATTATCAAGGATATCGAATGCTTCTTCCAAGTCCCTTAGGTGATCCTCAGCTTTCTTTGACTTGACCACCATATCATCTATGTACACCTCCATAGTTTTTCCGATTTGATCTTTGAACATCATATTTACCAGCCTTTGATATGTTGCACCTGCATTTCTTAGTCCAAAAGGCATGGCAATATAACAATATAAACCGGTTGGGGTCATAAAGGCTGTATCCTCTTGGTCAGATGGTTCCATCTGAATTTGTTGGAATCCAGATGATGCATCCATAAAGGTTAACAGTTCATGCCCCGCTGTTGCATCCACCATGGAGTCAATGTGGGGTAATGGGAAAGGATCCTTGGGACATGCCTTATTCAAATCAGTGAAATCGACACATACCCTCCACTTTCCGTTTTTCTTTTGGACAACAACCACATTGGCTAACCATTTTGGATATTTTACCTCTCTGATCATACCTGCTCGAAGTAGTCTCTCTACTTCTTCTTGGATAATGGCATTCCTTTCCGGTGCAAACTTCCTCCTTTTTTGATGGATTGGTTTGATAGACCTGTCAATGCCAAGTTTGTGAGTAATAATATCCTTAGATATACCTGTCATATCTTCATGTTTCCAAGCAAAGGTAGATTTTCTTCTTTTGAGGAAGGATATTAAGTCTTCTTTCATCTTGCCAAGGATCCCTAATCCGATATAGATTTTTGATTCAGGATCACTAGGATCCAAGAGGATTTCGTCCACATCTTGTTCCCTTGTCTCCAAGACATTCCTCGGAGGATACTGTAATTGCTATTGCTCCCTTGGCTTCGAGGTTGGCTTCATGGATGAGGTATAGCAATCCTTAGCCTCTTGCTGATCACTGTCGATCTTGATTATCCCCCATGGGCTAGGGAGCTTCACACATTGATGGTAGGTAGATGGAACTGCTTTCATGTCATGTATCCAAGGCCTGCCAAGGATAACGTTGCAACAAGATAAACAGTCAATAACACAAAATTTTTGGTAATTATGTAATCCTTCCACGTAGATTGGGAGTTTGATGTCCCCCAGAGTTTTCTTCGTTTCCCCACTGAATCCTACAAGCACGGAGGATCTTGGTGTGATGTCTGATTCTGGGATTCCCATCTTCTTCAGGACATCAAGCTGGATAATGTTCACTGAGCTCCCTCCGTCAATAAGGATCCTGCGGACAAAATGGTTAGAGATAAAGAGAGTGATAACTAAACTATCATGGTGAGGATCCTGAATGTTAATGCGATCATCCTCATCAAATGTTATCATCTTCCCTTCTGAGACACTTGAGGTTCTAATAGGCCTTTCTCCATTATCCATTTTTGATTCTTTTGCATGTCTTTTGGCCGCTGAAAAGGATGTACCACAAATGTCTGATCCTCCGGATATAAAGTTAATCACTTGTGCGTTTGCCGGAGGTGCTGGAGCCTTTTCAGGGATCCTTTCAGGATCCTGGGTCCTTTGCTTTTTTCTCCCCAACAATTCTTTTAGATGCCCCTTGCTTAGCAGGTATCCAATTTCTTTTCTTAAGGCTATGCAATCTTCAGTTAGATGCCCGAAATCCTCATGGTATGCACACCATTTGGACTTATCTTTAGTCCCGGATGGTTTATCATTCTTCCTGGGCCATCTAGTTTTTTCACCTAGATTCTGCATTGCAAGGATCAGTTCATGATTATCAACGGAGAAACAATATTCTGAGATTGGAGGATAATCTTCATCATCCTCTTCCTGGTCAACAGCATGCACATTCTTGTTCTCATTCCTATGGTAGGATTTGAATTTGTTGCTCTTGAAGGAGGATCCTTGCTTCTCCCGTTTTGAGGATCCCACTTGTCTCTCCTGGATCCTCTTGTCATCCTCTAGCCGGATAAACCTGAGTGCTCGAGTTCTTACTTCATCTAAATTCCTGCATGGTGTCATAACAAGATCATCATAGAATAATGAATCCTTAAGCAGTCCCATTTTGAAGGCTTCAACAGCCGTAGCCATATCCAAGTTGGGAATGTCCAAGGATTCTTTACTAAATTTAGTTATATAATCCCTTAATGATTCATTATGATTTTGAGTTATCCTGTACAAATCGCTAGTTAATTTTTCAAATTTTCTACTACAAGAGAATTGGTTATTGAATAAATTAACTAAATTAGCAAATGAAGTAATAGAGTAGGGGGGAAGACTTAGCAGCCACTTAAGAGCTGATCCAGTTAGAGTGGATCCAAATCCTTTACATAGGCATGCTTCCTTCAACTTTTCTGGGATAGGATTGATTTCCATCCTTTCCCTGTATTGTGCTATATGCTCCTCTGGATCCGTTGTGCCATCATACAACTTCATGGTAGGGATATGGAACCTTTTGGGTACCTCTGCATCACAAATTGGTGGTGCAAAGCGAGATACCTTGTGGCTTCCATCTGCAATCTCTGGGATAGGCTTGACTACCCCTGGAACACTTGAGATCATGTCCTTTAGTTTCTGTAATTCCCTGGCCATAGCATGATTGGTACCTGTATCCTGCATGAATCCAAGGTTAGTGGTAGGATAATTATTTAAAGTGTTACCTCCCATTGGGTTCAAGTTAGGGAATCCATATTGCTGGGATTCCGGAACAACGGAGGGACCAGTGGAAGCAATGGTCTGCATTGGAATGAAGTCCCCTTGATGGACATCTAGACTTCCTGTTTGCAAACTTTTTAGGGATCCTGGCATCTGTAAGGATCCTGGTATCTGGGATGATCCTGGAACGAAGGAAGATCCTTGAACCTGGGATGATCCTGGAACAAAGGAGGGTCCTTGAACCTGGGATGATCCTGGAACAAAGGAGGGTCCTTGAACCTGGGATGATCCTGGAACAAAGGAGGATCCTGGGCCCTGAAATGATCCTGGAACAAAGTAGGATCCTTGAAGCTGCTGTGCCCCCGGATAGGTTCCCGGATTCATGAAGGATCCCATGTATTGAGGATAGGATCCTATTGGCTGAAAATGTGAATCTGATGTCTGAGTCATTGCTGCCGAGTTGAGACGTGATCCTCTTGACTCCCCTATGATTTGCACGTCGGGGATCCCTGATGGCTGGGAAGTGATCATTGGAGTATCGAAGCTCAAGGATTTGGGCATCAGTGGGGAATGATCCTCTGCCACTTTCTTTTGTCTTTTGAGGTCTCCAATTTCCCTGAGGATCCTGTCATTAGTCTCATCCTGTCGCTGCATACGATCCTTCATCTGCAAAATTAAAGCAAATACATCACTAGTACTGGGAATAGAAGAATTCATAGCAGAAGAAGGTAAAGGTTTAGAGAAAGTGGGAGTTGATCTTTTCTCAGTATTTTTCTGAGATCCTGCAGGTGGAGGAGGCAAAGTGATCTGTGATGAGGTGACTGCAGACATCGCCGTGGACGTGTTCTTCAATGATGAAGCCATGTAACTCTTTGAAATGATTTCGAACAAAAAGATTTTCTTATGAATGAAGCACCAATTGCCCCACGGTGGGCGCCAAACTGTTTTGGTCAAAAATCACACAAGGATAATGTAACCAAACTTTATGAAAACGGGGTATGATGCTTGGTTAATTATGAAAGTAAAGGATCACTTCTGTGATAAAGATGCAAAGACACAATGATTTATACGAGGAAAAAGCCCTTGATCAATGAATGATCTCCGGCATAAAAAACCTCGGGTGATGGCAACTACCGATCACCAACTTCAATATAACAAAAATATGATTACAACTTTGGATGATAATGAGCTGAGTACAAGGATCACTATTGCTTTTGGTGTCTAAGTGTGTGAGAGTTGCGTTGTATGTCGTGTGTCCTTCCAAATGAGGAAGAGTGGTATTTATACATGTGTAGGTGACCTATTTTAGGTAGCTAAACTATTATTCAGCTCATTACCCCTTTAGAAATGAGATACAATCTAGCCTAAATAGCCGCCCATAAATCAAGCCTAGTTTCCATATCCTGTGCAACGTCTTTCTTCGATTAAGCTCTTGCCATATTTGTGAAGACGCGTCCCTGGATCATGATGTCTAGAGCATATCCTGCTAGATGTTCCTGCAAAACAATATTGTATTGAGCGGAAGTAGCCGTTAGTATAAGGATCACTATAATGTCCCATGATCCTGATCCTGAAGTCCTCCTGAGGATCACTGTCTGCCAAAGGAACAAGGATCACTGGTTAGGATCACTTATAAGGATCACGTATAATAAAAATCCAGCCCTAACAGTTTATCCTCCAAGACCCCCATTTACAGTGCATCAAGGATCCAATGCTCCGCAGGATCTAGGATACTTAAGAAGTTTGCAACCTGGAAGTTCTGATGTCCATCAAGGAGACTTCATCCTAATGAAAACCATTGCTACTTCTGGTCCTTCAATCATACCAGAACTTCGACAATATGGATTCGCATTCGGGATTCCAAGCTTGAATCCACTAGGAGGTAACACTTTCAATAATTCTTATACCACTAACCATGGCCTTATGCAGGATACAGGTATAATTCAAGCTATGGCTAGAGAGTTACAAAAGCTTAAGGATATGATATCCAGTGTTCCAGGGGTAGTTAAGCCTATTCCTGAAATTGCGGATGGGAGCCATAAGATATCTCGTTTTGCACCACCTATTTGTGATGCTGAGATACCCAACAGGTTCCAGATACCAACCATGAAGTTATATGATGGCTCCACAGATCCTGAAGAACACATAGCTCAATACAGAGAAAGGATGGAGATTAACCCCATCCCAGAAAGGTTAAAGGAAGCATGTCTATGCAAGGGATTTGGATCCACCCTCACAGGATCAGCTCTTAAATGGCTGCTAAGTCTTCCCCCTACTCTATTACTTCATTTGCTAATCTAGTTAACTTGTTTAATAACCAATTCTCTTGTAGTAGAAAGTTTGAACGATTAACTAATGATTTGTATAGGATAACAGAAGGTCAAAATTAATCACTTAGAGATTATATCACTAAGTTTAGTAAAGAATCCTTAGATATTCCTAATTTGGATATAGCTATGGCAGGGATTCATTATTCTATGATGATCTTGTTATGACACCTTGCAGGAATCTTGATGAGGTAAGAACCAGGGCCCTTAGGTTCATCTGGTTAGAGGATGACAAAAGGATCCAGGAAAGACTAGCAGGATCCTCAAAACAGGAAAAGCAAGGATCCTCTTTCAAGAGCAACAAGTTCAAATCCTACAACAAGTCTGATAACCAGAATGTGCATGCAGTGGAATAGGAAGAGGATGATGAGGATTATCCTCCAACTTCTGAATACTGTTTTTCTGTTGATAACAATGAACTGATTCTTGTAATGCAGAATTTAGGTGAGAAAGCTAGGTGACCAAGAAAAAGTGATAAACCAGCTGCTACAAAGGATAAATCAAAATGGTGTGCTTATCACGAGGATTTTGGGCATCTCACTGAAGAGTATATTGCACTTAGAAAAGAAATTGGTTACTTGTTAAGCAAGGGGCATTTGAAGGAACTTTTGGGACGAAAGAAGTCGAGAACCCAGGATCCTGAAGATCCCAGAAAAAGCTTGTCACACCCCGTTTTCCACGTGTCTCACCGATGGGCCCGGCGGGGGATTACCGTGACGTAGTTGGCAACAATATAGTCAAACCACACAATATGTGAATGCACAGCGGAAGCATAAAGATAATTATATTTCAACCATTGTTTGTAATATCAATTGTATTACGAATAGTCGAAAAGTATCCACAGGGGATCAAATAAAAATATAAGTGTTGTTCAACAGACATAGGCATCTTGAGCTTGCGAGACTCTTTATGATACTAAGGAGAATATCCAGCCAATTACGCATAGTGCCTGCATTTAGTCTTTTTGGGAAAATACGTCAGTTTGCACTGGTAAATACATTCAACCGACACTTTTGAAAAATGTTTATTAAAATTGATTTGAATGCTCTAGGCACAAACTCTTTTATAACTCGGGAGAATTATTTAAATATATAATCTTGTGAACGAATTACATGTTCCTTATACGTTTAGTAGCCCGGATCAAGTCCGGGTTAAAGATCAATAGACACACCACAGCGACTATTTATGCACTGACGAGTGTACGCCTACACTCCGCGCTTAGGTCGTGGCCATTTCGTAAAATGATGCCAGGGATATCCGGGACATGGTCATTAACCCCCCAAAGGCTTTTAAGTAACAAGACTGTTTAAACGAGCCGATCAAATTTATTCAATTACCCACTCAATCTGTGGAGAATTTGATGCCCGATCAAGCGGTATGCTATATACCGTAACCCAAGCCCGTATAACGGAAAATAAGTTAAAAGTATTTACCTTTGCAAGTATAAGTCCTTAATCGAAATAAATTGCAGATAGCTTTTACTGGTCTCCTATTCTGGAACGAAGGTTTAATATAACCTATTAGAATCCTAACGTGTCTTTTAATTTAGCCGTAGCTTAGACCGGTCAGTTTCAAGGATAGATACGGTTTAATCGCGTGAAAGGCGAAAACCGCGAATGGAATGTTATTTTGGACCCAACAAGTTTGAAGACATGTTTTATATGGGTGTAATAACCACACTCTAGATTTTGGGGTCAAAACAATATGGTTTGACCCGTTTCGGCTAGTTTATGTAAACTAGTTACATAAGCCGAACCGTGCGCGTAAAAAGCGCAACGGGTAACCGTAAGAGTTCTACACTGGTTTCCTAAGTCAATATGCTTTAAAGAGGTTGTGGTATCAGTAGGGTACCTTCCATAATGCCCGTAACGAGTTTAAGTTCATATTATGCCCCGTAGGGGTATTTCGGTTTTTTTAAAGATTATCAAAGAGGTTTCTGAGTTCTACAGGAAATCTGAGTTTCCCGAACAGTTTATAAAGTCTAAAATACTTTATTTATTATTTAAAATCAGTAGCAACTGAAACCGGGTCAAAAGACCTTGTAGAACTCAAGTTATGGCCGAAAAGGGTATATTCGGTAATTACCGAACCGATGCCATAACCGCAGGTTATGAGCAGGTTAAAAATAATTAAAAATCTTTAAAAATCCCAAAATATTATTTTACATCAGTGAGTAAAAGGTTTGGTGTCGAAATCCAGGTTCAGATAGGCGTTATGCTAATTGCGCTATTAAATTACTAAAGTTTCCGTAATTTGCGCTATTTAGCATAACTCCTATTCTGGACCTCGGATTGACGTGAAATTTTAGGGACATGCTTAGAAATCAGTAACTAAGGTTATGGTTCTTTCACATGTCCGAAATTCTCGTATTAAATTAAAAAGGGCGTTACGGTCAACTTTTAAGCATTTAACGGAAATGTGTAAAAGACTCGGACAAACAACGAACCGGTCACAGAGGATTATACCATCATGTAACCTGGTCCTAAGAGAGTCCTAAGGCATATCTAAATCATACTTTAACGGGTCAGAACTGAAGTCAATGCAAAAGTCAAAGCTTTGCGACTTTCGGCTCCGAACCGGGTCAAAACAGTAAATGGTCGGATCAAACAAGCTTAGACTAGCTAATATACTTATTATCATGTTTTATGAGTGTTTAAACAGGTTACACATCATCTACATTACTGATTATGCATTAAATCGCAAAATGGCATTTCTGTTGACTTTTTCTAAGCACGTTTGACTCGATATTTGGACTAGTTAGAGTGGGAATTAGAGGGTGCCCTTTTAGGGGTTTAAAGCCCACATGATTACCATCATATAACTATCTTTGATTCGACAAACCACTGGACCATTTGTGATTTATCGCAAAGTCAATCGTCAATTACGACGGATTGACTTTTAAGCTAAACTAAGCAAAAACAAAGCCACAAAAGGTTAGGCACACTTACAGAAGCTTGGTGCGCGACTATGGATGTTAGGAGAATGCTTGAGAGCTCCAGAAATGATCAGAAGGCAGGTTTGAGGTGTGTTTCACAATGGAACACTACCATGCCTTTTATAGTGAAAAACTTAGCTCAAGATCATTACAACTCACTCTAGGATTGCTCAGGGATGATCAGCAGGTGTCCTAAGGTGCTAGGGGACATGTAGAGGGCGCCCATGCTTCAATTAATGCCTAAATGATCGTTCACAAGCTCAAACATTGAATCTGTCCAAGAATTCTGCATCTGGGTGTTGTACGCAGCCTGCATTAGGATTCAGCAACTCGGACGCGGGCCGCATGAATCCTAATGTTAGTAAACGTATCTTCAACTGGCGCGCGGCCCGCATTAGCTCACCTGTTTCCTTATGCGGCCCGCCTGAGGGTGGATTTCCAAGATTTTCAAATCTTTTGTAATGATTAACCTGACCTTTCGGTTTCGAAGGGGTAACTTTGCGATTTGGCCCTCGATTATTTACCATTAAGGGCCTCGTGACTTTTACCCGCATTGTTAAGTCCCCGGTTAGTTTAATTACTATCCGAAAAGCCTTAACTTTGATTGTTGACGCTTTTAACCCCTCGCATACGAATTTGATCATAACTTTCTCGTTTTAAAACGGAACTTCGCGAAATTTATATCATATATTCTAGTGAGCGTATTTTACTGTTACAAAGCCTCGGGTTCGTCAAAGGGTCACTCAGAGGTATAAATTAAACATGTTGACACAATTAACCCCTGTAGCTTGTAATCTCTCACTTTCTTCCGCGTTTCGCTCCGTACGATCCATGATTTATTCGTTTGAAGGTACGAGCATCTTTTAGGGTTACTATACAGTATATTTACCCTTCGTTGACATTTATAACCCTCGAATTTACATACTTTCAAGGTTTGTCATCTTTAGTCCTTTATTTAATAGTTAATGCCACGTGTAAACTCATGACACGTGTCAACATATTATTGGACACAAAATTTCGAGGTGTTACATCCTCACCCCCTTAAAATAAATCTCGACCCGAGATTTACTGAAATAAATAAGGGTATTTTTCTTTCATCGTGGATTCAACCTCCCACGTGAATTCGGGACCTCTACGAGCATCCCACTTGACCTTTACAATCGGTACATGCTTCCTTCGAAGCTTCTTTACCTGTCGATCTTCAATCGACAAAGGCTTTTCCACAAATTTTAAGCTCTCATCTATATGCACATCTGTATGTGGTATCACCAATGATTCATCAGCGAAGCACTTCTTTAGATTGCAGATGTGGAACACATTGTGAATTCCATTGAGCTCCTCCGGTAAGTTTAACTTATAGGCAACTGACCCGACACGTTCGATAACCTCGAAAGGTCCTATGTATCTCGGGCTTAGTTTGCCTTTCTTACCGAAACGCATCACCCCCTTCCAGGGTGATACTTTAAGTAACCCTTTTTCACCTACTTCGAAGCGAAAATCTTTACGCTTTGGATCTGCGTAACTCTTCTGCCTATCTCGGGCAGCTTTGAGACGGTCTCGAATCTGGACAATCTTGTCCGTCGTCTCGAAGACTATCTCTGGTCCTGATAATTGGACATCTCCGACTTCCGCCCAACAAACAGGCGATTTACACTTTCTACCGTATAATGCCTCGAAAGGCGCAGCCTTAATGCTGGTATGGTAGCTATTGTTGTAGGAGAATTCGATTAATGGTAGGTTCTTATCCCAACTACCACCCAAATCGATAACACATGCACGTAGCATGTCTTCCAACGTCTGAATAGTACGCTCACTCTGACCGTCTGTCTGAGGATAGTAAGCCGTACTAAAATTCAAACGTGTGCCCAAAGATTGCTGGAAACTTTTCCAGAAATGCGACGTGTATCTAGTATCCCGGTCAAAGATAATAGACACAGGTATGCCATGCAAGGCTACAATCTTATCAACGTATAACTGGGCCAACATGTCTGAGCTATAAGTCTCCTTGATGGGTAAGAAATGCGCTGACTTGGTCAGTCTATCAACGATAACCCATATTGTATCATTTCCTTTCCTCGTCTTGGGTAACTTGGTAATAAAATCCATAGTTACACATTCCCACTTCCATTCGGGAAGTTCAGGCTGTTGTAGAAAGCCTGACGGCTTTTGATGCTCAGCTTTGACTTGCGCACAAGTAAAGCATTTGGCTACATAAGCGGCTACAGACTTTTTCAAGCCTATCCATCAATAATTTGCCTTTAGATCCTGATACATCTTATCAGCTCCCGGGTGAACAGAATATTTGGAACTATGGGCTTCCTGGAGGATAACATCTCGTAGTCCTCCATAAATCGGAACCCATATTCGTCCATTTAATCGTAAAATTCCGTCCTTGCTAAGAGTTAACTGCTCCTCAGTTACTCCCAGCTTCTCTTTAGGATAGTTAGCTTCCAACATAGCTTCTCTCTGTGCAGCTAACAACCTTTCAATCAAATTATTCTTCACTTCAATGCTCTTGGCATTGATTCGGATGGGTTTCACCCTTTCCTTTCTACTCAGGGCATCAGCGACTACATTCGCCTTGCCGGGATGATATCTGATTTCACAATCATAATCATTTAAAGTCTCCATCCAATGGCGTTGCCTCATGTTTAATTCCTTCTGATTAAACAGATGTTGAAGGCTCTTATGATCAGAATAGATCACAAACTTGATTCCATACAGATAATGCCTCCACAGTTTTAGTGCGAACACCACGGCACCCAGCTCCAAGTCATGGGTGGTGTAATTCTTCTCGTGCACCTTTAACTGTCTCGAAGCATAGGCAATAACCTTGCCTTTCTGCATGAGCACACATCCTATGCCAGTGTGTGATGCGTCGCAGTAAACTACGAACTCTTCGGTACCTTCAGGTAATGTCAGTACAGGAGCGTTGCTCAACTTTTGCTTCAGAATATCAAAGGACTCTTGCTGCATAGGGCCCCAAACGAACTTTACTTTCTTCTTGGTCAAGGAAGTTAAGGGCGCAACAATCCTTGAAAAATTCTCAATGAAACGCCTGTAATATCCTGCTAACCCCAGGAAACTACGAATCTCTATAGGCGTCTTTGGCTCTTGCCAATTCATTACGGCTTCTACTTTAGCGGGATCCACTTGGATACCACGCTCGCTGACAACATGTTCTAGGAATCGGACTTCTTGAAGCCAGAATTCGCACTTAGAGAATTTGGCATAGAGTTTCTCATGATGCAGGAGTTTGAGAATACAACGAAGGTGTTTCTCATGGTCAGCTTGGTTCTTAGAGTAGATAAGAATGTCATCGATGAAAACGATGACGAATTTGTCTAAGTGCAGCTTGCAAACACGATTTATGAGATCCATGAATGCAGCCGGTGCATTAGTGAGCCCAAAAGGCATCACTAGGAACTCATAGTGACCATAACGAGTTCTAAATGCGGTTTTATGTACGTCTTCATCTCTGACTTTCAGTTGATGGTAGCCTGACCTCAAGTCAATCTTCGAGAAATAACTTGCCCCTTGTAACTGATCGAACAAATCGTCGATCCTCGGCAAGGGATATCTATTCTTTATCGTGACTTTGTTAAGCTCGCGATAATCGATGCACAGACGCATTGATCCGTCCTTCTTCTTTACAAACAGGACAGGTGCTCCCCAGGGAGACGAACTAGGTTTGATGAAACCTTTAGCTAGCAGTTCATCCAGCTGGGTCCTCAACTCCTTCATTTCGGTTGGTGCTAGCCTGTAAGGTGCTCTAGCAGTAGGTGCTGCTCCAGGGATGATATCAATCCTGAATTACACTTGCCTATCTGGTGGCAGACCAGGTAGATCTTCAGGGAAAACTTCTGGGTATTCTGAAATGACGGGAATGTCTTCTATCTTCGGTTTAGGCTCATCAATTATCACTTGTGCCATGTAAATGACACAACCCTTCTTTAGACATTTTGAAGCCTTGAGCATAGTCACTTGCTCAGGTAATCCATACTGGGTATCTCCCCGAATGGTAAGCGAGTCACCAGACGGAGTCTTTATCACCACTTGCTTTCTGTTGCAGACTATTTAGGCCTGGTTGTGAGATAACCAGTCCATACCCAATACTATGTCAAAACCGGCCAATTTAAAGGGAAGTAGAGATAGAGGAAAAGAGTGGTTCTTAATGGATATCACACATCCATCTAACACAGTGGAGACGGTTTCTACGGTGCCATCTGCTAGCTCTACCTCATAATTCACTTTGAAGGTTTTGACAGGCATATTTAGCAATTTGCAAAATTTATGATCTACGAAAGACTTACCAGCGCCCGAATCAAAAAGTACTCTTGCAAAGATATCATTTACGAGAAAAGTACATGTGATCACGTTATCGTCTAGCACTGCTTCTTTCGCATCCATCCTGAAGACTCTCGCATTGGTCTTCTTGGCCTCTTCAGGCTTCTTGGCATTCTTAGGGCAGCTGATTCTAATGTGCCCCTTCTCAATACAACTGTAGCAAGTTGCACCTTTATCTTTTTGCAATCCATGGTCTTGTGGTCCTTGGATTTGCATAACCCGCAAGCAAATGAGTTCGACTGAGTCTGTGAGTTCGATTCGAGTCTACACTTTCCAAAGTGATGTCTCTTGCAATTCTTGCACTTGGGCTTCTCACCAGATTATTGCCCATCCTTCCTTGACTCAGACCCCCTCTTGTTGTCACCGTTTCACGGTGTTTCTTGTTCGACCTCCGTGAAGTATCATCTTCACGCTTTCTTTTCTCAGCCTCTTTGTTCCTCAGCGATCTTTGTCGGACCGCATCCAGAGTGAGGGACAAAGAAATGTCAGCTACAGATCTAAAGGTCGCTGGCCAAGAGGCCTTTACGCTTGCCTTTATCTCGGGGGCTAAACCACCGATAAAACGAGCTATTCTCTTTGGCTCCGGGGTTACCAGATACGGAACCAACCGGGACATCGTGTTGAAGCTCGTGAGGTAAGCTTGATAGTTAAGGTTCGTCATAACCAATAATAGAAAATCGGATTCTATCTTTGCAACCTCATGTTGAGGGCAGTAATTCTCCTTGATGAGAGAAATGAATTCCTCCCATGTCATGCTGTATAGAACAGCCTTTCCCGAGGCCTGAACCAAAGACCTCCACCAAGCCAGGGCCTCGCCCTTGAATGATTGTGAAACAAACTTTACCACATCTTTCTCTGCGCAACCACTGATGTCCACCACGGTGTCCATCTCGTCTAGCCACGTCATACAATCAACCGCGCCTTTCTCCCCAGTGAAGTCTCGGGGTTTGCATGATACGAAATACTTGTAGGTGTAGCCCCTGGCGCGTATACACTTTCTCTGGACGGACACTGTTTTCATTGGATGAGTGATTATCATCGTCCTTTTTAGGCTTGGACGGTGGTTTGCTGTGAGATTTTGAGTGGGTTTTCGGCTTTGAGTGTGGTTTAGATATGGTTCTGCTCCGGGATTCAGTATACTCCTCGTATTGTCGATCCAGGGCTGCCTTAACAGCACTGTCGACCAGAGCTTTCAATTCTGCGCCCGTCAAATGAACCTGGGCGTTATCGTATTCGTCTTCTTTCGAATGACTATTCTCCCCACTTGGATCAGCCATGGTAACTTGAATCTGCTACAGAAGATAACGAAACATTTTATTTAGGAGTTTATTATGGAATTGTCTTTTATGGCAATTCATTAACCATGGTACACAGAGACCATATCTGGTTAATTTGTTACTCACTTTTATTTAGGATTTGAACATAACCTATCCTAATTACAAACAATATTGTTAGTGGCATAAAAGCCTAGTCACGAGGACGTTTTTATAATATTAGCCGGGATTACAGAGAATCAAGGCATGAAGGTTCGAGCCGTAGTCCTTTTACCTTTTCCGACAGGGAGTCATAGACTACCACTGCCTTTTGTCTTATATGACAATAATTATGGCCCGTAGGCACTACACCACTAATGGATCCTTAGTAACTTTGGCCCGTAGGCACTACATCACTAATGGATGTTTAATAAGTTTGGCCCGTAGGCACTACATCACTAATGGATGTTTAATAAGTTTGGCCCGTAGGCACTACATCACTAATGGATGTTTAATAAATGATCATCTTTATTGACAATTTAACCCATGATTTATAAATCATTAATTTGGGCTTTGGAATCCTTAAAAGGATTCTTATATAAGAATGACGCATGCGATTTTAACGAATGACATCTGTGATGTGTGTAAAATGCAACATATAAATTACATCAAATAAGGCATAAAACTAACCCTTTTTAAGTACTAATGTTGGAAAAAGAGTGTTTTTGTCTTCCTTTTGTATTTTCAGGATGAAATGAGCTCAAATTCACAAAAGAAGCAAAAAGACAGCTAATTCTAACATAAATACAAGAAAAGGAATAAAAGTAGACTGCCCGAACCCTCAACGGTATCCTCCCAAGCAAAGAAGAGAAAACAGAAGCCTGAACACGCCCCGTGCTCAGCCGGCACGGGGCCGTGCCCAAGAAGCAGCAGAAAAGACAAACCTGTAGAAGCTTCTATTGCCTACCACGGGGCCGTGTCCAGTGAGCACGGGGGCGTGGCGAAAGTACAGCAGGCACATTAATTATAATTGCGAATTACAATTAATGAAGAGAGAGAGTGTCAGACGGGCACGGGGGCGTGTCCAGCGGACACGGGGCCGTGCCCAGCCTTCTGTTCAGCCTATAAATAGGAGTGCTTGGTTTCATTCCAACTCATCCCTTGGCACACCACCTCACTCACACTTCATCCACCACCCACCACCACCATAACACCATCATCCACCACCATCATCCATTGTCCATCGTAGAGTGTGTGAGTCGTCTCGGGATCCAAGATTGATAGTAAGAGTTCTTGACAATCAAGGCCATGTTTGCCTAAGTCTCTTACATCACTTGGTGAAGACAAGTGTTTAGTATAATACTTTTTATTTTTAATCTTTTGCACTTTTTATTTGGTTTTGTATTAATGACTTTAATAACTAGTTGCTTATGTTGAAGGTGATCTTTCCTTATCGTTTGTCCGTGGTGTCTTGGCATTATTTTACTGTCTATATAAAATAAAAGATTTTCACCATTCATATCTCCACGGTCTATATGGAGGTATGTTGGCTACCTGGTTGGGGGTTAAGGGAACGGTTTGGTAAGGGTCTTGCCCTTGTTCAGCGTTTAGAGGTCCTGCAAGGGACCTGGGTCAAATTTAGTAGGATCTCCTTCAATGCCCATAGGTATTGGATGGCGGGGATCCAAACTCTTTGACCCCCTCATAAGTTAACTACTATTAATACTATAACCCGGCTATTTAGGACTGTATCCCTGCTGACTCAGACTACTTAGCCGAGGGTAACGTCACCGCCAAAAGCGGGGCCTACCATAATTTGCATTAATAACTTAATTCATTATCTTCCAATAATCCAACCATTTAGGATTGTATCCTTGCTGACTCAAACTACTGGGTTGAGGGTAACGTCGCCTTCAAAAGAGGGGCCTACTACAATAACTAAGATAATCTCTTAAACAAGTGCAAAAGTGCGAAAATAATCAAAGGTTATACTAACACACGAGTCGGATCCAAGTGATTCATCTTGTCTTTCTGTTTTTATTTTATTTTTATTTTTCAGCATTTAGTTAGTTTTTATTTTCTTAGTTTAAAAACCTTTTCTAACTTTTTGATTTGATTAGACGTTGAGGATAAACCGGTATTAAAAGCTCTTGTGTCCTTGGACGACCTCGGTATCTTACCAACACTATACTACGTCCACGATGGGTGCACTTGCCCATATGTGTGTTTAGTGTTAGTAAATATCGTGTTTTATAAATTTAAAACTTGGCTAAAGGTGTAAAAAAGGGCTTAAATATACATCTAAATTATATATACACCGACACACATCAAGTTTTTGGCGCCGCTGCCGGGGACACAAGGATTTTAAGAAAGTTAGGAATCAACGGCCTAATCATATTTTTATTTTTCTTTTTAATTTTTTTAGGATTTTCTTAGTTTTTTCAGCTTCTGCAGAGCTCAGCACGGGCCGTGCCTGGTCGGACACGGGCCGTGCCCAACATCGTTACTGGCAGTTTTTAGTTTTCCAAGTTACAGAAGGCTGACCACGGGGCCGTGTCGGTGCAACACGGGGCCGTGTCCAACTTCCAGTAACTGGGATCTGGAAAACAATCACTGTAACTCCGACCACGGGCCGTGTTCGCTGAACACGGGGCCGTGGTGAACCTTCTGACCAGCATTCTTTTCTGTTTTTATTGCAGGACTTGGAACCAGACGCCAATCGTACATAGTGTATGAGCTCCAGTTCTAATATGGACATAAAAGAACCTCTAGAAGAACCCGAACGCTTTCTCAGAAAAAGACTAAAAGCTAAAAACCAAGAGAAAGTTTCGGGTGATCTACCTCCAATGGCGGACCAACGTACCCTCATGGATTACCTACGACCCACCGTAGGTAACCTAGGTGCTGCTATCAATGCACCGAATGTTGAAGCTAATAACTTCAAACTTCGACCGCACTTGATACAAATGCTCCAAAACTCTGCAACCTTCCATGGGCTTGCGGACGAGGATCCCCATCTACATATTACTAATTTCTTAGAAATATGTGATACCTTTCGGATCAATGGAGCATCAAATGACGCCATCCGCCTCCGAATGTTTCCTTTCTCACTAAAAGACCGAGCGAAAGCTTGGCTCAACGCCCTCCCAGCTGGATCGGTAAACACCTAGGATGAACTAGCCCAAAAATTTCTATATAAGTATTTCCCTCCCGTTAAAACGGCTAAATTAATGACTGAAATTAATACATATTCACAAGAGGACGGGGAATCCTTATATGAAACTTGGGAAAGGTTCAAGGAGTTATTACGCAAGTGTCCACATCATGGCCTTGAGATATGGCAACAAGTATCCACTTTCTATAATGGACTGTTGCCACACACAAGGCAGACACTTGATTCTAGCTCCGGGGGACTTTTAGGTAATCGACGCCCGCATGAAATATATAACCAAATTGAGGAAATTGCTCAAACCAATTTTCAATGGCACACCCCCCGAGGCAATAAATCTATTGCCCCGGGCGCCCATAAGGTCGATGAAAGCACTTCTTTACAAGCCCAAATCGAGGCCCTTTCTTCAAAAATAAAAAAATTAGAAATGACAAAAACAGTCTCGGTTATGGCTTGTGAAGGGTGTGGTGGGCCACATGAAAATTGGAGTTGTATGAAAGAAACGGACGATCAACAAGAATCGGTAAGCTACATTGATAATAGACCTAGGCCGTCGGGTCCTCCAACGGGAACTTACAACCAAGGATGGCGAAACCACCCAAACCTTGGTTGGAGAGAACCCGGCAATAGTAGTAACCAACAAACCCAACGAACAAACTTTCAACAACCAAGAAATGAGTCGCAAAATTTCACTCAACAACAAAGTGGACAAGAAAGGCTTGAAGATACTGTATCTCGCCTCATCTCCGACACTGAAAAGAAAAACTCGGAAAGATTTCTACAATTAGAATCAAATTTTAGAAATCAACAAGCTAGTATTCAAAACATAGAAAAACAATTAAGTCAAATAGCTCAAAATTTTGCCGAGAGACCGCAAGGCGCATTACCTAGCAATACCGAAACAAACCCAAAAGCGCAAGTTCATCTCATCACGCTACGAAACCGCACCGTAGGGCCTGCAGAAGCGCCGCCGCCGACAGAAGAAACGGTACCCACACCTCTGCAGGAAAAGAACTCCCCTCCACCACCATCATCCATTGTCCATCATAGAGTGTGTGAGTCGTCTCGGGATCCAAGATTGATCGTAAGAGTTCTTGACAATCAAAGGCCGTGTTTGCCTAAGTCTCTTACATCACTTGGTGAAGACAAGTGTTTAGTATAATACTTTTTATTTTTAATCTTTTGCACTTTTTATTTGGTTTTGTATTAATGACTTTAATAACTAGTTGCTTATGTTGAAGGTGATCTTTCCTTATCGTTTGTCCATGGTGTCTTGGCATTATTTTACTGTCTATATAAAATAAAAGATTTTCACCATTCATATCTCCACGGTCTATATGGAGGTATGTTGGCTACCTGGTTGGGGGTTAAGGGAACGGTTTGGTAAGGGTCTTGCCCTTGTTCAGCGTTTAGAGGTCCTGCAAGGGACCTGGGTCAAATTTAGTAGGATCTCCTTCAATGCCCATAGGTATTGGATGGCGGGGATCCAAACTCTTTGACCCCCTCATAAGTTAACTACTATTAATACTATAACCCGGCTATTTAGGACTGTATCCCTGCTGACTCAGACTACTTAGCCGAGGGTAACGTCACCGCCAAAAGCGGGGCCTACCATAATTTGCATTAATAACTTAATTCATTATCTTCCAATAATCCAACCATTTAGGATTGTATCCTTGCTGACTCAAACTACTGGGTTGAGGGTAACGTCGCCTTCAAAAGAGGGGCCTACTACAATAACTAAGATAATCTCTTAAACAAGTGCAAAAGTGCGAAAATAATCAAAGGTTATACTAACACACGAGTCGGATCCAAGTGATTCATCTTGTCTATCTGTTTTTATTTTATTTTTATTTTTCAGCATTTAGTTAGTTTTTATTTTCTTAGTTTAAAAACCTTTTCTAACTTTTTGATTTGATTAGACGTTGAGGATAAACCGGTATTAAAAGCTCTTGTGTCCTTGGACGACCTCGGTATCTTACCAACACTATACTACGTCCACGATGGGTGCACTTGCCCATATGTGTGTTTAGTGTTAGTAAATATCGTGTTTTATAAATTTAAAACTTGGCTAAAGGTGTAAAAAAGGGCTTAAATATACATCTAAATTATATATACACCGACACACATCAAGTTTTTGGCGCCGCTGCCGGGGACACAAGGATTTTAAGAAAGTTAGGAATCAACGGCCTAATCATATTTTTATTTTTCTTTTTAATTTTTTTAGGATTTTCTTAGTTTTTTCAGCTTCTGCAGAGCTCAGCACGGGCCGTGCCTGGTCGGACACGGGCCGTGCCCAACATCGTTACTGGCAGTTTTTAGTTTTCCAAGTTACAGAAGGCTGACCACGGGGCCGTGTCGGTGCAACACGGGGCCGTGTCCAACTTCCAGTAACTGGGATCTGGAAAACAATCACTGTAACTCCGACCACGGGCCGTGTTCGCTGAACACGGGGCCGTGGTGAACCTTCTGACCAGCATTCTTTTCTGTTTTTATTGCAGGACTTGGAACCAGACGCCAATCGTACATAGTGTATGAGCTCCAGTTCTAATATGGACATAAAAGAACCTCTAGAAGAACCCGAACGCTTTCTCAGAAAAAGACTAAAAGCTAAAAACCAAGAGAAAGTTTCGGGTGATCTACCTCCAATGGCAGACCAACGTACCCTCATGGATTACCTACGACCCACCATAGGTAACCTAGGCGCTGCTATCAATGCACCGAATGTTGAAGCTAATAACTTCGAACTTCGACCGCACTTGATACAAATGCTCCAAAACTCCGCAACCTTCCATGGGCTTGCGGACGAGGATCCCCATCTACATATTACTAATTTCTTAGAAATATGTGATACCTTTCGGATCAATGGAGCATCAAATGACGCCATCCGCCTCCGAATGTTTCCTTTCTCACTAAAAGACCGAGCGAAAGCTTGGCTCAACGCCCTCCCAGCTGGATCGGTAAACACCTAGGATGAACTAGGCCAAAAATTTCTATATAAGTATTTCCCTCCCGCTAAAACGGCTAAATTAATGACTGAAATTAATACATATTCACAAGAGGACGGGGAATCCTTATATGAAACTTGGGAAAGGTTCAAGGAGTTATTACGCAAGTGTCCACATCATGGCCTTGCGATATGGCAACAAGTATCCACTTTCTATAATGGACTGTTGCCACACACAAGGCAGACACTTGATTCTAGCTCCGGGGGACTTTTAGGTAATCGACGCCCGCATGAAATATATAACCAAATTGAGGAAATTGCTCAAACCAATTTTCAATGGCACACCCCCCGAGGCAATAAATCTATTGCCCCGGGCGCCCATAAGGTCGATGAAAGCACTTCTTTACAAGCCCAAATCGAGGCCCTTTCTTCAAAAATAAAAAAATTAGAAATGACAAAAACAGTCTCGGTTATGGCTTGTGAAGGGTGTGGTGGGCCACATGAAAATTGGAGTTGTATGAAAGAAACGGACGATCAACAAGAATCGGTAAGCTACATTGATAATAGACCTAGGCCGTCGGGTCCTCCAACGGGAACTTACAACCAAGGATGGCGAAACCACCCAAACCTTGGTTGGAGAGAACCCGGCAATAGTAGTAACCAACAAACCCAACGAACAAACTTTCAACAACCAAGAAATGAGTCGCAAAATTTCACTCAACAACAAAGTGGACGAGAAAGGCTTGAAGATACTGTATCTCGCCTCATCTCCGAAACTGAAAAGAAAAACTCGGAAAGATTTCTACAATTAGAATCAAATTTTAGAAATCAACAAGCTAGTATTCAAAACATAGAAAAACAATTAAATCAAATAGCTCAAAATTTTGCCGAGAGACCGCAAGGCGCATTACCTAGCAATACCGAAACAAACCCAAAAGCGCAAGTTCATCTCATCACGCTACGAAACCGCACCGTAGGGCCTGCAGAAGCGCCGCCGCCGACAGAAGAAACGGTACCCACACCTCTGCAGGAAAAGAACTCCCCTCCGTCACCAGAGCCTACCAAGGCTCCTCGAGTTCCGTACCCCGGTAGGTTAATTCGTCAAAAGACCAATGAGCAATTTGCGAAGTTCGAAAGTCTGTTAAAGCAATTGCATGTCCATATTCCTTTTATTGAGGTCCTAACCCAAATGCCCAAATACTCTAAGTTCATGAGGGACTTCCTCACTCATAAAAAGAAAATTGAAAATTTGCAATTAGTCAATTTAGGCGAAGAATGCTCAGCCCTCGTACTCAATAAACTTCCCCAAAAGAAAATCGATCCCGGAAGCTTCACGATTCCCTGCTCAATCGGGGAGTCCCCCGTTCGTAATGCACTAGCCGACCTTGGGGCTAGCATTAACCTCATGCCCTCATCAATGTTTAAAAGACTCGGCCTAGGAACAACGAGTCCTACAAAAATGAGCATACAACTTGCTGATCGATCCGTCAAATTCCCGCAAGGTGTCATTGAAAATGTCTTGGTAAAGGTAAGCAAATTCGTCTACCCAGCCGACTTTGTCATACTCGATATGGAGGAAGACACCGAGGTCCCCCTCATACTAGGGAGACCATTTCTTGCCACCGCACAAGCGGTGGTAGATATGAATGACGGAACACTCACTTTGAGGTATGGGGATGATGAAGTAAAATTCGGAGTTGGGAAGAGAATAGAGGACGACGACCCGGTCAACTACATGAAGGTTATTGATTCGAGTTTGGATGCTGCTCTCCGACGGTGTAACATGGGACGCCAAGCATCCCACTCAGAAAATATATAACCTCACATTGGGTCTAGCCAAGGACCCTTATAAACGTGGCGCGCCACGGAGGCATTCCGCGGAACTATCCTTAGTTTAGTTTAATCTTTTAGTTTTAATTTGCAGGAATAAAACACACTCGTGATGGTAATGGATGAAAAAGGGAATGAGAAAAATGGCCCCATGCACAAGAACAAGGCAACCCGACACAAATCTCCATTACAGAAGGCTCAACACGGGCCGTGCTCAACCAACACGGCCCCGTGTTGAGCCACCTGCAGAAAAAACGCCCAGTTCAGGTAACTGGACACGGGCCGTGTTCACCAGACACGCCCCCGTGTCCAGGCTTCTGTCTCATTTCTTTAATTTATGTTACTGGCACCTGAACACGGGGCCGTGTCTGGTCCCCACGGGGCCGTGTCCAGACTGCCAGTAAAATAAATCTTTGCTTTTTAACACCACATTACACATCCAATCAACCTTAAAATTTATTTTTGGGACACATTGAGGACAATGTGTAATTTAAGTGTGGGGGGGAAGCTAACACTTTGAAATTTTGCAAGTCCTAACAACAAGCCTTACACAAAACTCTATTGGAACCGCTAAACACCCCAAATTTTTTACAAAAATTTTTCATTTTTTTTACTTGTCTAAAGTTTAAGTTAGGAATCCCAAGATTAATAAGGTTATATTTTTATAAAATTTACAACCGAGAGCGTCGTGATAACAAGAACCAACATAAGAAAATTATGAAACGGCATAACAAGTCTAGTTAAAATTTGATTATATATACTTGATCACATTAAAAACCCATTCCCACAAAAGTGAGTTTTTGAGCCTTTATTGAGCATACAAATTTACATCCTTAGACTAAATGCTCATTTTTCGTTTCTTGTGTGAATAGCCGCTTGGTTCTTGCAACTCTAGAACTTGCCACGACGATTCATTCCCGGTCCTTACCAACTTAAACCCAAGTAAGTAAATGATGGAGGCATTAGGACTAACCATTTTTCTTTCTACACCATTATTTTTCATTTTTTTTACCACCTACCCAAAATCCCCCTAGTTAACCCCTTTGAGCCTAAACCTTTCGTTTCTTTACCCTAAACCCTTTTTACCCACCAAAAACCCTTTTTATTTTTCACCCTTTATTTTAGTAACAAGCTCGGTTTTTCGCAAGCTCGTTCTTTTATGTGACTAAAAAAAATGATGATGATGATGTTAAAAACAAACAAGCTATGCAAACAAAAGCTTGTTTGGAGAAATACTTCAAAATAAAAAGTCACTAAAAACAAAGTGTGTTACGAAAACCGACGCTTTTTACGCTTTTCGCCCTTTTACTAACCACTAACCCAACCACCCACCTTTAGCCCAAGCCTAACCTTCACCCAAAAAGTCCTCTTGATATTTACAAAGGTATAAAGTTAAAAAGGAGGAGGATTGATTGCTTGGCAAGCCTATGGTAGGCGTAAGTTCCATGCCGCTCTCGAGTGATTCACTAAAAAATACACCTTCGGCCGAGTGTTGAGTGATTTCTCCCGTGAGGTATGTGAACTTGTATATAAATGAAATTTTAAAAAGGCATGATATGCCCAAATAAGTAATTTATCCTATGAAACGTTCTAAATAAATCATAACGAATAGGATTGTAAATAAATAAAAATAAAGCCCAAAAAAGTTCTTGGATTCCCGACACTCTATGACAAGCCAAAAACCTTCTCTCTACCCATTCCATTTGGGAGTGTAAGCCACATTTAAAGAGTTTTGCTTGAGGACAAGCAAAAGTTCAAGTGTGGGGGTATTTGATGTGTGTAAAATGCAACATATAAATTACATCAAATAAGGCATAAAGCTAACCCTTTTTAAGTACTAATGTTGGAAAAAGAGTGTTTTTGTCTTCCTTTTCTATTTTCAGGATGAAATGAGCTCAAATTCACAAAAGAAGCAAAAAGACAGCTAATTCTAACATAAATACAAGAAAAGGAATAAAAGTAGACTGCCCGAACCCTCAACGGCATCCTCCCAAGCAAAGAAGAGAAAACAGAAGCCTGAACACGCCTCGTGCTCAGGCGGCACGGGGCCGTGCCCAAGAAGCAGCAGAAAAGACAAACCTGTAGAAGCTTCTATTGCCCACCACGGGGCCGTGTCCAGTGAGCACGGGGGCGTGGCGAAAGTACAGCAGGCGCATTAATTGTAATTGCGAATTACAATTAATGAAGAGAGAGAGTGTCTGACGGGCACGGGGGCGTGTCCAGCGGACACGGGGCCGTGCCCAGCCTTCTGTTCAGCCTATAAATAGGAGTGCTTGGTTTCATTCCAACTCATCCCTTGGCACACCACCTCTCTCACACTTCATCCACCACCCACCACCACCATAACACCATCATCCGCCACCATCATCCATTGTCCATCGTAGAGTGTGTGAGTCGTCTCGGGATCCAAGATTGATAGTAAGAGTTCTTGACAATCAAGGCCATCTTTGCCTAAGTCTCTTACATCACTTGGTGAAGACAAGTGTTTAGTATAATACTTTTTATTTTTAATCTTTTGCACTTTTTATTTGGTTTTGTATTAATGACTTTAATAACTAGTTGCTTATGTTGAAGGTGATCTTTCCTTATCGTTTGTCCGTGGTGTCTTGTCATTATTTTACTGTCTATATAAAATAAAAGATTTTCACCATTCATATCTCCACGGTCTATATGGAGGTATGTTGGCTACCTGGTCGGGGGTTAAGGGAACGGTTTGGTAAGGGTCTTGCCCTTGTTCAGCGTTTAGAGGTCCTGCAAGGGACCTGGGTCAAATTTAGTAGGATCTCCTTCAATGCCCATAGGTATTGGATGGCGGGGATCCAAACTCTTTGACCCCCTCATAAGTTAACTACTATTAATACTATAACCCGACTATTTAGGACTGTATCCCTGCTGACTCAGACTACTTAGCCGAGGGTAACGTCACCGCCAAAAGCGGGGCCTACCATAATTTGCATTAATAACTTAATTCATTATCTTCCAATAATCCAACCCTTTAGGATTGTATCCTTGCTGACTCAAACAACTGGGTTGAGGGTAACGTCGCCTTCAAAAGAGGGGCCTACTACAATAACTAAGATAATCTCTTAAACAAGTGCAAAAGTGAGAAAATAATCAAAGGTTATACTAACACACGAGTCGGATCCAAGTGATTCATCTTGTCTATCTGTTTTTATTTTATTTTCATTTTTCAGCATTTAGTTAGTTTTTATTTTCTTAGTTTAAAAACCTTTTCTAACTTTTTGATTTGATTAGACGTTGAGGATAAACCGGTATTAAAAGCTCTTGTGTCCTTGGACGACCTCGGTATCTTACCAACACTATACTACGTCCACGATGGGTGCACTTGCCCATATGTGTGTTTAGTGTTAGTAAATATCGTGTTTTATAAATTTAAAACTTGGCTAAAGGTGTAAAAAAGGGCTTAAATATACATCTAAATTATATATACACCGACACACATCATCTGCCATGAACGTTAACATGTTTACAGAGGTTAACTGAGAATCTGAATCTTTTAATCAGGTCTTACCATCTTGGCTGGGTCTTATAAAGACACTTGGCTAGGTTTCACTCTTAAGATTCTTTATTTAGGCAGATTTAAATTTAAAAGGAATGATTTTTGATTTATTTCATATATAATAACAAAATTGAAATTCATAACATAACATTCCATAAATTTCAAATATGATTACACGCTGCCCTTAACGGGACTTTTTAAATAAATAAATACCTACGCAGAGGTTTATAGAAAAACAAGTCCACGCAGGGACCAATACAAGATAGATGTCCGCGCAGGGACTAAAAGATAAGTCCACGCAGGGACTGAAATACGATAAATGTCCACGTAGGGACTAAATTGTAACAACAATCTAACAATACATAAGGAGACTAATGATCTCGTTTCTTCCTCCCTTTTAGTAGGTTTGCTAGGCCCTTGAGAAATCCACGATTACTCTTACGTTCTTTTTCGAAGTCTCGTTCCACATGGTTTAAACGGTGGAGTATTTCTTCTTGCTCCGGTGGAGAAAAACGTGGCTGCTGCGACGGTTGCTGAACCGGAGGTGTAGGAGGTATTGGATACCCATGAGCTGAGTAATCTGGTCTCCAAGAGGTTCCATGGAGAGCATTGTAATTAGCCGCTACCACGTATGGATCGGCATCATAGTTATAGTTGTAGTGCGTGTGAGTCGGCTGCTCAAACGGATTGTACGCGGTGGAACCGTCGTAAGCTGGTATCGGATTGTCATATCCGAAAGGTGGCAGAGGTGGTGCAACTGGTGCAGAATTCACCTCTGCAAGGTGACCAGAAGGTTCCCCTAATTGTGGATCTTCTTCAGGCACTGACGGAAAGTGACTCGCACTCGAGTGGCGAGGGGTGCTGAAGTGGAATTCCCCTCCTCGGGTGGACATCCGAGCGCCTGATCTTCTACGCCTTGGCGGATCTGGAATTACTGGTTGAACCGATGGCGGTGGCGGTGGCGTAACTGCCACGAACCGCGAATCCTCAGAAGGATCCTGTTGTTGCTGTTGGTCGTGAGGCGAGAAATGATGTGAAGGTGTAAAGTACCAATTACATTGGTCAAACCTCGCCTGGTAGCTGTCGGGACCTTGATAGGGTGTTCCATGGAAGGATGACCCATCAGAGATCTCAATTGGATGGTTGGGAGTTCCCCTTGCAGGCTCGACGGGGTCTATATCCTCGTCCATGTCCACTGCATTATCTTCAGAAAAGTGATCCTCTAGTCCTAAAGGGTTATACCCTATTGGCTCTTGGACATAATCCGCCGGGTTAAACTGTCCTACGAAGAAAGGTGAAGGATCACCGTAAGAACGGTGCGAAGCAGATCGCTGGAGAGGTATAAAGGATGGTTGAGGGTTATTGGGATTGTTTTCCGAATCTGGTCCAAACGAATGACGGTATGAGGGTGTCGAACTGTGCGAGGTGGAATGTCTCGCAGGTTTAAAGAGGTTTCTTCTTCGTCTCTGTGGTTCCTCACTTCTTGTACTGGAAGGAGCTCGCATGTTCGAAGGTCCAGCCTCGTGATCATTGTGAGTAATGATCGTTCCTTTGCCTCTTCCTCGTCTGATTGCTGGTGGCATATTTCCTGCATTCAAAACTTTAAATAATAATAAACAATAAAAAGACAAACTGGAATAATAATTCGAATTTGTCCTATGTTCTTGTCTAGACTCAAGTATGTGCAATTGTGTAACTGAGATTAAACACAAAGGCTAGTGTTTAATTCACTCAGTGTTGGCTCTGATACCAACCTGTCACACCCCGTTTTCCACGTGTCTCACCGGTGGGCCCGGTGGGGGATTACCGTGACGTAGTTGGCAACAATATAGTCAAACCACACAATATGTGAATGCACAGCGGAAGCATAAAGATAATTATATTTCAACCATTGTTTGTAATATCAATTGTATTACGAATAGTCGAAAAGCATCCACAGGGGATCAAATAAAAATATAAGTGTTGTTCAACAGACATGGGTATCTTGAGCTTGCGAGACTCTTTATGATACTAAGGAGAATATCCAGCCAATTACGCATAGTACCTGCATTTAGTCTTTTTGGGAAAATACGTCAGTTTGCACTGGTAAATACATTCAATCGACACTTTTGAAAATGTTTATTAAAATTGATTTGAATGCTCTAGGCACAAACTCTTTTAACTCGGGAGAATTATTTAAATATATAATCTTGTGAACGAATTACATGTTCCTTATGCGTTCAGTAGCCCGGATCAAGTCCGGGTTAAAGATCAATAGACACACCACAGCGACTATTTATGCACTGACGAGTGTACGCCTACACTCCGCGCTTAGGTCGTGGCCATTTCGTAAAATGATGCCAGGGATATCCGGGACATGGTCATTAACCCCCCAAAGGCTTTTAAGTAACAAGACTGTTTAAACGAGCCGATCAAATTTATTCAATTACCCACTCAATCGGTGGAGAATTTGATGCCCGATCAAGCGGTATGCTATATACCGTAACCCAAGCCCGTATAACGGAAAATAAGTTAAAAGTATTTACCTTTGCAAGTATAAGTCCTTAATCGAAATAAATTGCAGATAGCTTTTACTGGTCTCCTATTCTGGAACGAAGGTTTAATATAACCTATTAGAATCCTAACGGGTCTTTTAATTTAGCCGTAGCTTAGACCGGTCAGTTTCAAGGATAGATACGGTTTAATCGCGTGAAAGGAGAAAACCGCGAATGGAATGTGATTTTGGACCCAACAAGTTTGAAGACTTGTTTTATATGGGTATAATAACCACACTCTAGATTTTGGGGTCAAAACAATATGGTTTGACCCGTTTCGGCTAGTTTATGTAAACTAGTTACATAAGCCGAACCGTGCGCGCAAAAAGCGCAACGGGTAACCGTAAGAGTCCTACACTGGTTTCCTAAGTCAATATGCTTTAAAGAGGTTGTGGTATCAGTAGGGTACCTTCCATAATGCCCGTAACGAGTTTAAGTTCATATTATGCCCCGTAGGGGTATTTCGGTTTTTTTAAAGATTATAAAAGAGGTTTCTGAGTTCTACAGGAAATCTGAGTTTCCCGAACAGTTTATAAAGTCTAAAATACTTTACTTATTATTTAAAATCAGTAGCAACTGAAATCGGGTCAAAAGACCTTATAGAACTCAAGTTATGGCCGAAAAGGGTATATTCGGTAATTACCGAACCGATGCCATAACCGCAGGTTATGAGCAGGTTAAAAATAATTAAAAATCTTTAAAAATCCCAAAATATTATTTTACATCAGTGAGTAAAAGGTTTGGTGTCGAAATCCAGGTTTAGATAGGCGTTATGCTAATTGCGCTATTAAATTACTAAAGTTTCCGTAATTTGCGTTATTTAGCATAACTCCTATTCTGGACCTCGGATTGACGTGAAATTTTAGGGACATGCTTAGAAATCAGTAACTAAGGTTATGGTTCTTTCACATGTCCGAAATTCTCGTTTTAAATTAAAAAGGGCGTTACGGTCAACTTTTAAGCATTTAACGGAAATGTGTAAAAGACTCGGACAAACAACGAACCGGTCACAGAGGGTTATACCATCATGTAACCTGGTCCTAAGAGAGTCCTAAGGCATATCTAAATCATACTTTAACAGGTCAGAACTGAAGTCAATGCAAAAGTCAAAGCTTTGCGACTTTCGGCTCCGAACCGGGTCAAAACAGTAAATGGTCGGATCAAACAAGCTTAGACTAGCTAATATACTTATTATCATGTTTTATGAGTGTTTAAACAGGTTACACATCATCTGCATTACTGATTATGCATTAAATCGCAAAATGACATTTCTGTTGACTTTTTCTAAGCACGTTTGACTCGATATTTGGACTAGTTAGAGTGGGAATCAGAGGGTGCCCTTTTAGGGGTTTAAAGCCCACATGATTACCATCATATAACTATCTTTGATTCGACAAACCACTGGACCATTTGTGATTTATCGCAAAGTCAATCGTTAATTACGACGGATTGACTTTTAAGCTAAACTAAGCAAAAACAAAGCCACAAAAGGTTAGGCACACTTACAGAAGCTTGGTGCGCGACTATGGATGTTAGGAGAATGCTTGAGAGCTCCAGAAATTATCAGAAGGCAGGTTTGAGGTGTGTTTCACAATGGAACACTACCATGCCTTTTATAGTGAAAAACTTAGCTCAAGATCATTACAACTCACTCTAGGATTGCTCACGGATGATCAGCAGGTGTCCTAAGGCGCTAGGGGACATGTAGAGGGCCCCCATGCTTCAATTAATGCCTAAATGATCGTTCACAAGCTCAAACATTGAATCTGTCCAAGAATTCTGCATCTGGGTGTTGTACGCGGCCCGCATTAGGATTCAGCAACTCGGACGCGGGCCGCATGAATCATAATGTCAGTAAACGTATCTTCAACTGGCGCGCGGCCCGCATTAACTCACCTGTTTCCTTAACGCGGCCCGCCTGAGGGTGGATTTCCAAGATTTTCAAATCTTTTGTAATGATTAACCTGACCTTTCAGTTTCGAAGGGGTAACTTTGCGATTTGGCCCTTGATTATTTACCATTAAGGGCCTCGTGACTTTTACCCGCATTGTTAAGTCCCTGGTTAGTTTAATTACAATCCGAAAAGCCTTAACTTTTATTGTTGACGCTTTTAACCCCTCGCATACGAATTTGATCATAACTTTCTCGTTTTAAAACGGAACATCGCGAAATTTATATCGTATATTCTAGTGAGCGTATTTTACTGTTACAAAGCCTCGGGTTCGTCAAAGGGTCACTCAGAGGTATAAATTAAACATGTTGACACAATTAACCCATGTAGCTTGTAATCTCTCACTTTCTTCCGCGTTTCGCTCCGTACGATCCATGATTTATTCGTTTGAAGGTACGAGCATCTTTTAGGGTTACTATACAGTATATTTACCCTTCGTTGACATTGATAACCCTCAAATTTACATACTTTCAAGGTTTGTCATCTTTAGTCCTTTATTTAATAGTTAATGCCACGTGTAAACTCATGACACGTGTCAACATATTATTGGACACAAAATTTCGAGGTGTTACAAAGCTCCGGCACCTCCAGCAGATGCACAAGTTATAAACTTCATATTTGGAGGATCAGACATTTGTGGTACTTCCTTTTCAGCAGCCAAAAGACATGCCAAAAAAACCAAGATGGACAATGGAGACAGACCCATTCGAACATCCAGTGTAACCAAGGATAAAGTCATAACTTTTGATGAGGATGATCGTGTTGACATTCAGGATCCTCATCATGATGGTCTTGTTATTACTCTTTTTATTTCTAACCATTTTGTTCGCAGGATCCTTATAGATGGAGGAAGCTCTGTGAACATCATCCAGCTTGATGTCCTTAAGAAGATGAATATTCCTGAATCCAACATTATACCAAGATCCTCAGTGCTTGTGGGATTCAGTGGGGAGACCAAGAATACTCTGGGGGACATCAAACTCCCAATCTACATAGAAGGACATGAAGGCAGTCCCATCTACCTATCATCAGTGTGTAAAGCTTCCTAGTCCATGGGGGTGGTAAAAATTGAGAGTGATCAGCAAGAGGCTAAGAACTGCTACACATCATCAATGAAGCCAGCCTCAAGACCAAGGGAGCAATAACAATTAAAGTATCCTTCAAGAGATGTCTTGGAGGCAAGAGAACAGGATTTGAAAGAAATCCTCATGGATCCTGATGATCCTGAATCCAAGATCTTCATAGGATCAGGGATCCTTAGCGACATTGAACAGGAGCTGATATCCTTCCTTAAAAGAAGAAAAACTACCTTTGCCTGGAAACATGAGGATATGACAGGTATATCCAAAGATATAATTACTCATAAACTTGGCATTGACAGGTCATTCAAGCCAATTCATCAGAAAAGGAGGAAATTTGCACCAGAAAGAAATGCCATTATCCAGGAGAAGGTAGAAAAATTACTCTGAGCAGGTATGATAAGAGAGGTTCAGTATCCAAGATGGTTAGCCAATGTGGTTGTTGTTCAAAAGAAAAATGGAAAGTGGAGGGTATGTGTCGACTTTACTGATTTAAACAAAGCATGTCCCAAGGATCCTTTCCCATTACCCCACATTGACTCCATGGTGGATGCTACCGCGGGTCATGAACTGTTAACTTTTATGGATGCTTCATCTGGATTTCAACAAATTCAAATGGAACCATCTGATCAAGAGGATACAGCCTTGATGACCCCAACCGGTATATACTGTTATATTGCTATGCCATTTGGACAAAGGAATGCAGGTGCTACTTATCAAAGGCTAGTCAACATGATGTTCAAGGATCAAATCGGACACACTATAGAAGTCTATATAGATGACATGGTGGTTAAGTCTAAAAAAGCTGAGGATCACCTTAAAGACCTGGAGGAAGCATTCAATATCCTTGATAAATTTAATATGAAACTAAATCCTTCCAAGTGTCATTTTGGTGTTAAAGCAGGTAAATTCTTAGGCTATATGGTGACAAAGAGGGGCATTGAAGCAAGTCCAGAGCAAATCAAGGCTATTGTGAATATTAAATCTCCTGCCAATGCTAAGGATGTGCAAAGATTGACAGGCAGGATCGCAGCCTTGAACAGGTTCATATCCAAATCCTCGGAAAAGTGCAAGGAATTCTATGACATCCTGAGGAAGAACAAGAAATTCGAATGGACTGAGAAGCATGAAAGTGCCCTTAAAGCTCTTAAGGATTACCTATCCTCATCCCCCGCCTTGATGAAACAAGAAAAAGGGGATATATTATCCTTATACTTAGCGGTATCCTCAAAAGCAGTAAGTGCGGTCCTTGTTAAGGATCACCAAGGTACACAACATCCTGTTTATTATGTGTTTTGGTCAAAAATCACTTAAAGATAATGCAACCAAACTTTATGTAAACGGGGAATGATGCTTGGTATGATGAACAAAGTGAAGGATCACTCAAACGTAAAATGCACAAGTGACACAAGGATTTATACGAGGAAAAAGCCCTTGATCAATGATCTCCGGCATAAAAAACCTCGGGTGATGGAAACTACCGATCACCAAACTTCAATATAACAAATAATGGTTACAACTTTGGATGGTAACGAGCTAGGTACAAGGATCACTATAGTATCGTATGCTAAAGCGTGTGAGAAATGTGTCGTGTCCTCCGAATGTTGAAGAGTGCTACTTATACAAGTGTGTGTGGTCGTATTTTAGGTAAATAACCTAACTATTAGCTCGTTACCCCTTCAAGAATAGAAGTAAATTTAGCCTAAATTATCGCCCTTAAATTGTGCTGAGTTTCCATATTGTCCACAACGTCCATCTTTGATTATGCATATGCCAAAGTAGCGTGACAGGTTCCTTGTTTACGTTGTTAAGAGCGGATCCTACTCGAAATTCCTGCAAGACAACATTAAATCCAAAGAGAACAATCGTTAGTATGAGGATCCCTAGGATGGTCCGTGATCCTGATCCTGGAACTCTTCTGAGGATCACTATCTGCCAAAGAAACAAGGATCACTGGTTAGGATCACATGTAAGGATCATAAGTCATAAAAATCCAGCCCTAACAATTGCCCCCAAAATATAAGGAGTATTTATCTAATATAAACGAGTTATATTTTGCCGGTCTTATCTCTAACTGACTTAACGGATATATAGCCGTTACAATGGAACTATCCGTTGTGATCTGACGTCACAGAAGTGACAGCCCTGCACAAATCATCATTATAAATAGAAATAGGGATAGGATCGAATGCATCTAAATTCAAAGCGACTCCCTTTATAACCGTATTCGGAAGATCAACCAGGTATTCTCATTCTCATCTTATTCTCTTTTGCTCTGTTTTTCTTCTTCTTTCCATTCTTCTGTAAAGATGTTGCTCCGGAACTCCCCGCATAAGGATCCTAAGAAGAACAGCCCCTTGAAGGGTCAAGGGATCATCAAAGATTCTCCCACCGAGAGGTGCTGTTTTACCGATCGTCAAATCGACAGAATCCGTCAATGCTTTCCGGCGAACACTCTCTTCAAGTCTTTTACCCCCACTGCTTTGAGTGATTTTATTTCTGATACTTGGGTAGCTTTCCCGGTTACTCCGTTCTTGATAGGATATTCGTATCCTTTTCCACAGTTCACTCAATCCTTTTTCTCTCTTACCAGCATCTGCTATATCCAGGCTATGCCCATGATCTGGAGGGTGTTATACACCCTTGAGAGGATCATTGAACAAGAGGGGATTGACCTTGGTATGGCGGAGTTGGGTGAGATGTATAATCTTACAACTTTTGGATCCCACCGATATTTGTTCAAGCGAAAAGCTGGAGAGGATCACCCTGTTTTCAAAGTGACCAAAAACGACACGAACTGGAAGCGACGATTCTTTTTTGTTAGGAGAGATTCCATCCCTAATGGGAAGGATTTGCCCAAGGAGTGGGCTACCCATGGTAGGATAAAGGATCCTGGAAGGATCACCGTAGGACCTATCTTTTAGCATAAGGATTACTGATGTTCTGTTATTTTTTGTGCAGCTATCTCCATCTCTCATCTGAAGTTGACACCTGCTGCAAAAGAGAGACTTTTGGCATTTAAGAAGCTTGATCCGGAGACAAGAACTTTCCAGGTTGCTACCCAGGATTCTCAAGAAGTATCCTCTGCCTCTGTCACAATGTCAAGTAAGTATCCTCATTTAAAAAGTAATTCTATGTAGGATTTTCAAGTTTAATTATAATACTTATCTTATTTTGGTTGTGTAGGTGCTGGAAAATCCTCTAAGTCTGCTTCAAAGTTCGGTATTGATGATCTTGCTAATGTCAAATCTGCAAGGAAGAAGACTCCTGCTGCTAGCCCAACTGCTTCAGCCCCTAAAGCACCTATTAGGGGTAAAGGAAAGAAGAGAAAGGCCTCTGAGGATTTACAAGGTCTGCCCCTGCTCCGCCAACAGTTTCTGGACTACTTCAACGAGGTAAGGATCACTGCCCCTGTTTGTTATCCTGACAGTTTTGAGGATCACTTATTTCTGACGCTATGCCTTGTTTTCCTTGCAGAAATTTGCTGAGATAGAGACTTATGTTGGCCACGTCGAGGATCAAGACCGCCAAATTGCTGACCTCCAACAGATGGGTGTGCTGAAGGATCTTAAGATAGCTGATCTTGAGAAGGAGCTCCGGGCCACCAAGGATAAAGCTGCCAGGATGCTGATCAATTTTGATTATGAGAAGCATGAGATCACCCAGGATGCCAAGGTCTCTGCTGCGATAACCATGTATAAGATCCAGCTGCAGATGGCTGCGGATGCTCAGGATCCTGCCTTCGACAAGAGCACATGGGACGTTGAGGGCTGGAAGGCGAGGCTGGCAGAGTTGGAGGATGATGAAGAGGCTGAGGAGGTCCCGATGCTTGAGGGTGGTGATGTTGGCAAGGATCAGGGTGGAGAGGCAAATGGAGCTGGTGGTGATGGTACAGCGAAGGCTTGAGCTGCAGGATTGGGCGATGAAGGAAACTTCTAGACATAGCCGGAGCCCAATTTTTTTGTGTTTGTTGATATTTTTAAACAATTATGGTCTGTAACTTGGAACAATAGGTTTAGGGTTGAGGATCCAGGATCCTTCAGACAATAGGTAGGATTACACATGGTGGAGGGATCCTCTGTTTGGGGGATGAAGCCATTGTGATCCTGCCGCCTTTTAATTTCCTGCATGCTATGACCGCACAAACAATGGACACCCTTTGCCAACCCATGTGGACGGGCCACGTTTTGCTGGTAGAAACGTGGGTTGGCAATTTTGACAACTGATGAAGGGTTTTAAACCTTTGTTAATAAAATAACTCTGATCTTTTTGGCTTATCTTGTGTTGTTATCCTTTTAATTTCCAATTGTTTTGATATATATTTGCCTGAGTGAGAAAGGTTAAGCAAATTATGTTTAAGAAATTTAGGATATGATCCTGGATCAAATATCCTATAATCGAAAATTTTCAAAGTAGTTTATTTTAAGGATCATAGGTTCAGTTGTCAAAGTCTAAGGGTTATTCAAACAATTAATGAATGAAATTGAAAATAGTTGAGGATCATACCTGAGGATCCAAGTTAGGATCCTAACCTTTAATTAATTAGAATAACCATAAGTGAAACTTTAATGGATAATAAGGGTTAAGGATCCTTAATTGTTTAACTTTGAAAACCTGAAGAGTAGAACATAACTTGGGACTTAAGTCAATATAAAAGATAAGTTAGTAACTGGGGACAAGCCCGAAGGATAACTGGGGACAAGCCCGAAGGATAACTGGGGACAAGCCCAAGGATCGTATGTAAACTGGATTATGGCCCTCACTGGCGACTATCCAAACTTAGTGGCATGAAAATGCCAAAACCTTAGCTAACGTGAAAACGTTAGAAACCTTAGGAACGGATGTATGGTACGTCTACCATTATACGTAGGATCCTAGGTATAGCCAGTGCGATGAGGTTATCAGCCCCTAAAGCGAGTACTGGTCCCAAAGACGTGAACTATACCAGGATCATCGTGCGCTACAGGCGAAAACTGGGGACAAGCCCAAGGATAACTGGGGACAAGCCCAAGGATCTGAGTTGCTTCTGAAGATTGTCAACATTATGCTAAGGATACCTGAACTTATCAGAACTCAAAATCTCGTGAGAGAAGGATGAAGGATACATGATCCTTATCCTTAAATAAGAAGATATGTAAATAAGAGTTCAAGCTTAGGACATTACCATAGTTAGGATCATTGATGCTTCAGGGATCCTTGAAGGATACTTCCAATGTAAGGATCACTCATGCCAGAAGGATCCTGCTTACATGAAATACTTTTTCAAGTGGACAGCATTCCAGGCTCTTGGTAACAGATTACCTTCCATGGTAAGCAATCTATATGCCCCCTTTCCAGCTTCGGCTTCGATCAAGTAAGGGCCTTCCCATTTTGGTTCCAATTTCCCATCAGCAGGATTGATGGTATTTTGGAATGCTTTTCTCAATACCATATCCCCAACTTGTAATTTCCTTATCCTGACATTTTTGTTGTAAGCACCAGCCATTCTTTGTTGGTAGCTAGCCATCCTTATCCTAGCCAGATCCCTGATTTCTTCAATAGTATCCAAGTCTTGAGCTAGGTTTGCATCATTCTCCTCAGGATCACGGGTACTTGTTCTAGCAGTTGGAACCACCATTTCTGTTGGGATCACTGATTCTGCCCCAAACACCAAAGAGAAGGGTGTTTGACCAGTAGCATTCTTGGGAGTTGTCCTATCAGCCCAAAGCACATAAGGCAATTCCTCTGCCCATTTCCCCTTCTTGGATCCAAGTTTCTTCTTCAGATTGTTGATGATGATCTTGTTGGATGATTCTGCTTGACCATTGGCTTGTGGGTGGACTGGTGTTGATGTTATCATCTTAATCCCCCAACTGTCACAAAAGTTAGTAGTCCTGCTCCCAATAAATTGGGAACCATTATCACATACAATTTCAGAAGGAATGCCAAATCTAGTTATAATGTTTCTCTTAATAAAGGATATAACTTCTTTCTCTCTGACTTGAGCAAAAGCTTCAGCCTCTATCCACTTGGAGAAGTAGTCAGTCATAGCAAGCATGAATACTTTTCCACCAGGTGCCTTAGGGAGCTTGCCAACTATATCCATCCCCCATCTCATGAATGGCCAAGAGGATGGTATAGGATGTAGAAATTCAGCCGGCTGATGAAGGATATTGCTGTATCTTTGACAAGGATCACACTTCTTAGCATACTCCACAGCATCCCTTTTCATAGTTGGCCAGTAGTATCCTGTCCTTAAGATCCTTGAGAACAATGCCCTGCCCCCAGTGTGGTTTCCACAATCTCCTTCATGGAAGTCTTTTAACACTTCTTGAACTTCAGGATCCTCGATACATCTTAAATATGGTCCTGCAAGAGATCGCTTATATAGCACATTATTTAAGATTGTGAATTGAGATACCTTAATCCTGAAAGCCCTAGGATTTTCTCCCATAGGAATCTCCCCGTGTTGTAAGTATCTCATGATTGGTGAGATCGATGATCCTGAATAAGATTGAGTATCCTCACTAGGGATCATTGCAGTATCCTCTTCTATTTCCATGGCCACCTGAGTTTCAATAGCAGGAGCCAGGATATGGATGATGGGGATACTTATATCCTCTGGAATCTTCAAAGATGATCCTAGATTGGCCAATGCATCAGCTTCTGTATTTTCCTCCCTTGGTACCTGTGTCAAACTGAAGGAAACAAAGGAGAGTGCCAATTCTTTGACTATCTCTAAATATTTGGTTAGTTTTTCACCTTTAACAGCATAGGATCCATTAAAGTGATTAGTGATTAACAATGAATCCACGTATACCTCAAGATACCTGATTCCCATATGCTTAGCAATTTGCAAACCAGCAATCAAGGCCTCATATTCAGCCTCATTGTTAGTGGCTTGGACATTGGAGGATCCGTCAGTATGTAGTATCCAAGGATCCTTGGTCTCATCCAGCTGCTGGACTTCCAATTCGGCTTCCTTTTGTAAATCACTTCTGAAATCAGCCACAAAGTCTGCTAATGCTTGAGATTTGATGGCTGTTCTAGGCTCATATCTTATATCATGGGCACTAAGCTTTACTACCCACTTAGCCATTCTTCCGGACATCTCTGGTTTCCTGAGGACATTCTTAATTGGGAAATTAGTTCTAACAACAATAACATGGGTTTCAAAATAATGTCTTAGTTTAGTAGATGCCATAATCAGTGCAAGAATAAGTTTTTCAAGGTGTGAATACCTGGATTCGGCATCAAGTAAACTCTTACTTACATAATAGACAGGATATTGGGTACCTTCATGATCCTTAACAAGGACTGCACTTACTGCTTTTGAGGATACCGCCAGATATAAGTGTTTTGGTCAAAAATCACACAAAGGATAATGCAACCAAACTCTATGTAAACGGGGTATGATGCTTGGTTTGTTGAAAAAGTAAAGGATCACTTTTACTATGAAATATGCAAAGACACAATGATTTATACGAGGAAAAAGCCCTTGATCAATGTATGATCTCTGGCATAAAAAACCTCGGGTGATGGCAACTACCGATCACCAAACTTCAATATAAGAAAAATGGTTACAACTTCGGATGATAATGAGCTGAGTACAAGGATCACTATAGTTTCGAGTGTCTAAGCGTGTGAGAATTGTGTTGTGTGTTCTTCCGAGTGGGGAAGAGTGTTATATATACAAGTGTAGGTGACCTATTTTAGGTAAAAAGACTAATAATCAGCTCATTACCCCTTTAGAAATAAAAGCAAATCTAGCCTAAATTATCGCCCTTAAATCATGCCAAGTTTCCATATCCTTCACAACGTCCATCTCCGATTAAGCACATGCTATAGTTGTAAAGACGCGTCCTTTGATTGTGATGCTTAAGAGCGGATCCTGCTAGATGTCCTGCAAAACAACATTAAATTCAATGAAAGCAACTGTTAGCATGAGGATCCTATGATGGTCCGTGATCCTGATCCTGGAACTCTGCTGAGGATCACTATCTGCCAAAGAAACAAGGATCACTGGTTAGGATCACACGTGAGGATCATGTATAGTAAAAATACAGCCCTAACAATTGCCCCCAAAATATAAGGAGTGATTTTGTAAATAAATGAGTTATATTTTGTTTTGATCTTATCTGCAACGAACAACTCGGATAACTAGCCGTTAATCTCGAACTAGCCGTTGCAACCCTTACGTCATAGATGTGACAATCCTGCAGATCATCATTATAAATAGGAGATATAGTTAGGATCAATTTGCATTTAAATTTAAGAGCTACTCCCTTTATAATCTCGTCCGAAAGATCGATCAGGTATTCTTCTTCTTTTCTTTCCTTCTCTTACTCTGTTTTCCTTTCTCTTTCTATTCTTCCGCGAATATGTTGCTCCGGAACTCTCCTTACAAGGATCACCAGAAGATCAGCCCCTTGAAAGGTCAAGGGATCGTCAAAGACTCTCCTACGGAGAGGTGCTGCTTCACTGATGCTCATGTTGATAGGATCCGTCACTGTTTTCCGGCGGATGCTATCTTCAAGTCATTCACTTCCACCGCTCTAAGTGATTTTGTTTCCGACACCTGGGTGGCCTTTCCTGCAACTCCGTTTACCATAGGATATTCGTATCCTTTTCCAGCCTTCACCCAATCCTTCTTTTCCTTGACCGGCATGTCTTATATCCAAGCCATGCCGATGATCTGGAGGGTTTTGTATACCTTCGAGAGGATCATTGAGCAGGAGGGGATTGACTTAGGGATGTCAGAGCTGGCTGAGCTATATGATCTTACCACGTTTGGTTCCTGTCGGTACTTGTTGAAACGGAAAGCTGGGGAGGATCACCCTGTTTTTAAGGTTACCAAAAATGACACAAACTGGAAGCGACGTTTCTTCTTTGTTAGGAGGGATACCATCCCTAACGGAAAGGATCTGCCCAAGGAGTGGGCCACCCATGGTAGGATAGAGGATCCTGGAAGGATCACCATCAGACTTGTTTCTTATGATGAAGATCACTAATGTTTCCTTTGTCTTTTGTGTTTTTTCAGCTATATCCGTTGCTCATCTCAAGTTAACCCCTGCTGCAAGAGAGAGAGTTTTAGCTTTCAAAAAGCTTGATCCTGAGACCAGAAGTTTTCAAGTCACCATCCAAGATTCACAAGAAGTATCCTCCGCATCTGCCACAATGTCAAGTAAGTATCCTTACCAAAAAGTAAGTTCTATGCAAAAATGTTAAATTAGTTAGGAGACTTATCTTGTTTTGATTGTGTAGGCGCTGGGAAGTCTACTAAGTCTGCCAAGTCTGCCTCCAAGTTCGGGATTGATGAACTTGCCAATGTCAAGTCTTCAAGAAAGAAGACTTCTGTTGCCAGTCCCTCTGCTTCGGCCCCTAAAGCACCTGTTAGGGGTAAGGGGAAGAAGAGAAAGACTTCTGAGGATCTCCAAGGATTTCCCCTGCTCCGCCAGCAGTTCCTTGACTATGTCAATGAGGTAAGGATCATTGCCCCTGTTGGTTATCCTTCTTGAATATCCTGCTTGTGTATTTTGCCTGTATATCCTGCTTCTTTGAGGATCACCTGGTCCTAAACTTACCTTTTTTCTCTTCTACAGAAACTTGCTGAGATTGAGACCTACCTTGGCCATGTCGAGGATCAGGAAAGCCAAATCGCCGACCTCCAACAAATGGGCGTGTTAAAGGATCTCAGGATAGCCGATCTTGAGAAGGAACTCCGGGCTACTAAGGATGAGGCTGCTCAAATGCTGATCAACATGGATGGCGAGAAGCAGGAGATCACCCAGGACGCCAAGGTCTCTGCCGCAATTGCTATATACAAGATACAACTACAGATGGCTGCGGAGGCTCAGGATCCTGCCTTTGACAAAAGCTCATGGGACGTGGAGGGTTGGAAGGCGAGATTGGCAGAGCTGGAGGATAAGGACGAAGCTGAGGAGATCCCAATGCTGGAGGGCGGTGATGCTGACAAGGATCAGGGTGGAGAAGCTGGTGGTGATGGAGCAGCAAAGGTGTGAGCTGCTGGATTGGGCGATGATGGATATTTCGAGACTAGGCCTGTTAGGGCTGGATTTTTATTATACGTGATCCTTATAAGTGATCCTAACCAGTGATCCTTGTTCCTTTGGCAGACAGTGATCCTCAGGAGGACTTCAGGATCAGGATCATGGGACATTATAGTGATCCTTATACTAATGGCTACTTCCGCTCAATACAATATTGTTTTGCAGGAACATCTAGCAGGATATGCTCTAGACATCATGATCCAGGGACGCGTCTTCACAAATATGGCAAGAGCTTAATCGAAGAAAGACGTTGCACAGGATATGGAAACTAGGCTTGATTTATGGGCGGCTATTTAGGCTAGATTGTATCTCATTTCTAAAGGGGTAATGAGCTGAATAATAGTTTAGCTACCTAAAATAGGTCACCTACACATGTATAAATACCACTCTTCCTCATTCGGAAGGACACACGACATACAATGCAACTCTCACACACTTAGACACCAAAAGCAATAGTGATCCTTGTACTCAGCTCATTATCATCCAAAGTTGTAATCATATTTTTGTTATATTGAAGTTGGTGATCGGTAGTTGCCATCACCCGAGGTTTTTTTATGCCGGAGATCATTCATTGATCAAGGGCTTTTTCCTCGTATAAATCATTGTGTCTTTGCATCTTTATCACAGAACTGATCCTTTACTTTCATAATTAACCAAGCATCATACCCCGTTTTCATAAAGTTTGGTTACATTATCCTTGTGTGATTTTTGACCAAAACAGTTTGGCGCCCACCGTGGGGCAATTGGTGCTTCATTCATAAGAAAATCTTTTTGTTCGAAATCATTTCAAAGAGTTACATGGCTTCATCATTGAAGAACACGTCCACGGCGATGTCTGCAGTCACCTCATCACAGATCACTTTGCCTCCTCCACCTGCAGGATCTCAGAAAAATACTGAGAAAAGATCAACTCCCACTTTCTCTAAACCTTTACCTTCTTCTGCTATGAATTCTTCTATTCCCAGTACTAGTGATGTATTTGCTTTAATTTTGCAGATGAAGGATCGTATGCAGCGACAGGATGAGACTAATGACAGGATCCTCAGGGAAATTGGAGACCTCAAAAGACAAAAGAAAGCGGCAGAGGATCATTCCCCACTGATGCCCAAATCCTTGAGCTTCGATACTCCAATGATCACTTCCCAGCCATCAGGGATCCCCGACGTGCAAATCATAGGGGAGTCAAGAGGATCACGTCTCAACTCGGCAGCAATGACTCAGACATCAGATTCACATTTTCAGCCAATAGGATCCTATCCTCAATACATGGGATCCTTCATGAATCCGGGAACCTATCCGGGGGCACAGCAGCTTCAAGGATCCTACTTTGTTCCAGGATCATTTCAGGGCCCAGGATCCTCCTTTGTTCCAGGATCATCCCAGGTTCAAGGACCCTCCTTTGTTCCAGGATCATCCCAGGTTCAAGGACCCTCCTTTGTTCCAGGATCATCCCAGGTTCAAGGATCTTCCTTCGTTCCAGGATCATCCCAGATACCAGGATCCTTACAGATGCCAGGATCCCTAAAAAGTTTGCAAACAGGAAGTCTAGATGTCCATCAAGGGGACTTCATTCCAATGCAGACCATTGCTTCCACTGGTCCCTCCGTTGTTCCGGAATCCCAGCAATATGGATTCCCTAACTTGAACCCAATGGGAGGTAACACTTTAAATAATTATCCTACCACTAACCTTGGATTCATGCAGGATACAGGTACCAATCATGCTATGGCCAGGGAATTACAGAAACTAAAGGACATGATCTCAAGTGTTCCAGGGGTAGTCAAGCCTATCCCAGAGATTGCAGATGGAAGCCACAAGGTATCTCGCTTTGCACCACCAATTTGTGATGCAGAGGTACCCAAAAGGTTCCATATCCCTACCATGAAGCTGTATGATGGCACAACGGATCCAGAGGAGCATATAGCACAATACAGGGAAAGGATGGAAATCAATCCTATCCCAGAAAAGTTGAAGGAAGCATGCCTATGTAAAGGATTTGGATCCACTCTAACTGGATCAGCTCTTAAGTGGCTGCTAAGTCTTCCCCCCTACTCTATTACTTCATTTGCTAATTTAGTTAATTTATTCAATAACCAATTCTCTTGTAGTAGAAAATTTGAAAAATTAACTAGCGATTTGTACAGGATAACTCAAAATCATAATGAATCATTAAGGGATTATATAACTAAATTTAGTAAAGAATCCTTGGACATTCCCAACTTGGATATGGCTACGGCTGTTGAAGCCTTCAAAATGGGACTGCTTAAGGATTCATTATTCTATGATGATCTTGTTATGACACCATGCAGGAATTTAGATGAAGTAAGAACTCGAGCACTCAGGTTTATCCGGCTAGAGGATGACAAGAGGATCCAGGAGAGACAAGTGGGATCCTCAAAACCGGAGAAGCAAGGATCCTCCTTCAAGAGCAACAAATTCAAATCCTACCATAGGAATGAGAACAAGAATGTGCATGCTGTTGACCAGGAAGAGGATGATGAAGATTATCCTCCAATCTCAGAATATTGTTTCTCCGTTGATAATCATGAACTGATCCTTGCAATGCAGAATCTAGGTGAAAAAGCTAGATGGCCCAGGAAGAATGATAAACCATCCGGGACTAAAGATAAGTCCAAATGGTGTGCATACCATGAGGATTTCGGGCATCTAACTGAAGATTGCATAGCCTTAAGAAAAGAAATTGGATACCTGCTAAGCAAGGGGCATCTAAAAGAATTGTTGGGGAGAAAAAAGCAAAGGACCCAGGATCCTGAAAGGATCCCTGAAAAGGCTCCAGCACCTCCGGCAAACGCACAAGTGATTAACTTTATATCCGGAGGATCAGACATTTGTGGTACATCCTTTTCAGCGGCCAAAAGACATGCAAAAGAATCAAAAATGGATAATGGAGAAAGGCCTATTAGAACCTCAAGTGTCTCAGAAGGGAAGATGATAACATTTGATGAGGATGATCGCATTAACATTCAGAATCCTCACCATGATAGTTTAGTTATCACTCTCTTTATCTCTAACCATTTTGTCCGCAGGATCCTTATTGACGGAGGGAGCTCAGTGAACATTATCCAGCTTGATGTCCTGAAGAAGATGGGAATCCCAGAATCAGACATCACACCAAGATCCTCCGTGCTTGTAGGATTCAGTGGGGAAACGAAGAAAACTCTGGGGGACATCAAACTCCCAATCTACGTGGAAGGATTACATAATTACCAAAAATTTTGTGTTATTGACTGTTTATCTTGTTGCAACGTTATCCTTGGCAGGCCTTGGATACATGACATGAAAGCAGTTCCATCTACCTACCATCAATGTGTGAAGCTCCCTAGCCCATGGGGGATAATCAAGATCGACAGTGATCAGCAAGAGGCTAAGGATTGCTATACCTCATCCATGAAGCCAACCTCGAAGCCAAGGGAGCAATAGCAATTACAGTATCCTCCGAGGAATGTCTTGGAGACAAGGGAACAAGATGTGGACGAAATCCTCTTGGATCCTAGTGATCCCGAATCAAAAATCTATATCGGATTAGGGATCCTTGGCAAGATGAAAGAAGACTTAATATCCTTCCTCAAAAGAAGAAAATCTACCTTTGCTTGGAAACATGAAGATATGACAGGTATATCTAAGGATATTATTACTCACAAACTTGGCATTGACAGGTCTATCAAACCAATCCATCAAAAAAGGAGGAAGTTTGCACCGGAAAGGAATGCCATTATCCAAGAAGAAGTAGAGAGACTACTTCGAGCAGGTATGATCAGAGAGGTAAAATATCCAAAATGGTTAGCCAATGTGGTTGTTGTCCAAAAGAAAAACGGAAAGTGGAGGGTATGTGTCGATTTCACTGATTTGAATAAGGCATGTCCCAAGGATCCTTTCCCATTACCCCACATTGACTCCATGGTGGATGCAACAGCGGGGCATGAACTGTTAACCTTTATGGATGCATCATCTGGATTCCAACAAATTCAGATGGAACCATCTGACCAAGAGGATACAGCCTTTATGACCCCAACCGGTTTATATTGTTATATTGCCATGCCTTTTGGACTAAGAAATGCAGGTGCAACATATCAAAGGCTGGTAAATATGATGTTCAAAGATCAAATCGGAAAAACTATGGAGGTGTACATAGATGATATGGTGGTCAAGTCAAAGAAAGCTGAGGATCACCTAAGGGACTTGGAAGATGCATTCGATATCCTTGATAATTACAACATGAAACTTAATCCTTCAAAATGCCATTTTGGTGTTAAGGCAGGAAAGTTCTTAGGATACATGGTAACCCAGAGGGGCATTGAAGCAAGCCCGGAACAAATCAAAGCATTAATAAATATCAAATCTCCTGCCAATGCCAAGGATGTTCAAAGACTGACAGGCAGGATAGCAGCTTTGAACAGGTTCATATCGAAATCCTCAGAAAAATGCAAAGAATTCTACGATATCCTAAGGAAGAATAAGAAGTTTGAATGGACTGAGAAACATGAGAACGCTTTACAAGCCCTTAAAGAATATATGTCCTCAGCACCAGCATTAGCAAAACCGGAAAAAGGAGATGTGTTATCCTTATACCTGGCGGTATCCTCAACCGCTGTAAGTGCAGTCCTTGTCAAGGATCATGAAGGTACACAATATCCTATCTACTATGTAAGTAAAAGTTTGCTTGATGCCGAATCCAGGTACTCACACCTCGAAAAACTTATTCTTACATTAATCATGGCATCCACTAAGTTAAGGCATTATTTTGAAACCCATACTATTGTTGTTAAAACTAATTTTCCAATTAAGAATGTCCTCAGGAAACCGGAGATGTCAGGGAGGATGGCTAAGTGGGCAGTGAAGCTTAGTGCCCATGATATAAGATATGAACCAAGAACAGCCATTAAATCTCAAGCACTAGCTGACTTTGTGGCTGATTTCAGTAGTGATCTACAAAAAGAAGCGGAATTGGAGGTCCAGCAGCTGGATGAGACCAAGGATCCTTGGATACTACACACTGACGGATCCTCAAATATCAAAGGCACAGGGCTAGGGATCCTACTAAAATCGCCACAGGGGGACATAATACCCCACTCCATAGCCTGTGAGTTCCAAGCAACTAACAATGAGGCTGAATATGAAGCCTTAATTGCTGGCTTACAAATTGCTAAGGATATGGGGGTAAAATATCTCGAAGTATATGTAGACTCATTATTGATCACCAATCACTTTAATGGATCCTATGCTGTTAAAGGTGAAAAACTAACCAAATATTTAGAGATAGTCAAAGAATTGGCACTCTCTTTTGTTTCTTTTAGCTTAACACAGGTACCAAGGGAGGATAACACGGAAGCTGATGCATTGGCCAACCTAGGATCATCCTTAAAAATTCCAGAAGACATAAGTATCCCTATCATCCATATCCTGGCTCCTGCTATTGAAAATCAAGTGGCCATGGAAATAGAAGAGGATACTGCAGTAATCCCTAGTGAAGAAGCTCAATCTTATTCAGGATCATGGATCCCACCAATCATGAAATACTTGCAAAACGGAGAGATTCCAATGGGAGAAAATCCTAGAGCTTTCAGGATCAAGGTATCTCAATTTACAATCTTGAATAATGTGCTATATAAACGATCCCTTGCAGGACCATATTTAAGATGTATTGAGGATCCTGAAATTGAAGAAGTGTTGAGGGACTTCCATGAAGGAGATTGTGGAAACCACACTGGGGGCAGGGCATTATTCTCAAGGATCCTTAGAATAGGATACTACTGGCCAACCATGAAAAGGGATGCTGTAGAGTATGCTAAGAAATGTGATCCTTGCCAAAGGCATAGCAATATCCTCCATCAGCCAGCTGAATTTTTACACCCAATACCATCCTCTTGGCCATTCATGAGATGGGGAATGGATATAGTTGGCAAGCTCCCTAAAGCACCTGGTGGAAAAGTATTTATGCTTGCCATGACTGACTATTTTTCCAAGTGGATAGAAGCTGAAGCCTTCGCTCAAGTCAGAGAAAAGGAAGTCATATCCTTCATTAAAAGAAACATTATAACTAGATTTGGCATTCCCTCTGAAATTGTATGTGATAATGGCTCCCAATTCATTGGAAGCAGAACCACTAACTTTTGTGACAGTTGGGGAATCAAGATGATAACATCAACACCAGTTCATCCACAAGCCAATGGTCAAGCAGAATCATCCAACAAGATCATCATCAACAATCTGAAGAAGAAGCTAGGATCCAAGAAAGGAAAATGGGCAGAGGAGTTACCTTATGTGCTATGGGCTGATAGGACAACTCCCAAGAATGCCACTGGTCAAACACCTTTCTCTTTAGTATTTGGGGCAGAAGCAGTGATCCCAACAGAGATGGTGATCCCAACTGCTAGAACAATTGCTCGTGATCCTGAAGAAAATGCTGCAATCCTAGCTCAGGATTTGGATACTATTGAGGAAATCAGGGATCTAGCTAGAATAAGGATGGCAAGCTACCAACAAAGAATGGCTGGTACCTACAACAAAAATGTCAGGATAAGGAAGTTCCAAGTCGGAGATATGGTGTTGAGAAAAGCATTTCAAAATACTATCAATCCTGCTGACGGGAAGTGTTAGGGCTGGATTTTTACTATAAGTGATCCTTATACGTGATCCTAACCAGTGATCCTTGTTTCTTTGGCAGGCAGTGATCCTCAGCCGGACTTCAAGATCAGGATCATGGGACGTTATGGTGATCCTTATACTAACGGTCACCTTCGCTTACTACAATATTGTTTTGCAGGAACATCTAGCAGGATATGCTCTAAAGACCATGATCCAGGGACGCGTCTTCACAAATATGGCAAGAGCTAAATCAGAGATAGACGTTGTACGAGATATGGAAACATGGCTTGATCTATGGGCAGCAATTTAGGCTAGATTATCTTTATTTCTAAAGGGGTAATGAGCTGATATCTAGTCATTTTACCTAAAATAGGTCACCCACACATGTATAAGTACCACTCTTCTTCATTCGGAAGAACACACACGACACACGACATACGACACAACTCTCAAACACTTAGACGCTCAGTGATCCTTGTACTCAGCTCATTACCATCCGAAGTTGTAACTACATTTTTATTATATTGAAGTTGGTGATCGGTAGTTGCCATCACCCGAGGTTTTTTATGCCGGAGATCATACATTGATCAAGGGCTTTTTCCTCGTATAAATCATTGTGTCTTTGCATCTTTATCACAGAAGTGATCCTTTACTTTCATAATTAACCAAGCATCATACCCCGTTTACATAAAGTTTGGTTACATTATCCTTGTGTGATTTTTGACCAAAACAGTTTGGCGCCCACCGTGGGGCAATTGGTGCTTCATTCATAAGAAAATCTTTTGTTCGAAATCATTTCAAAGAGTTACATGGCTTCATCATTGAAGAACACGTCCACGGCAATGTCTGCAGTCACTTCGTCACAGATCACCTTGCCTCCTCCACCGGCAGGATCTCAGAAAAATACTGAGAAGAGATCAACTCCCACTTTCTCTAAACCTCTATCTTCTTCTGCTATGAATTCTTCTATTCCCAGTACTAGTGATGTATTTGCTTTGATTTTGCAGATGAAGGATCGTATGCAGCGGCAAGATGAAACTAACGAAAGGATCCTCAGGGAAATTGGAGATCTCAAAAGACAAAAGAAAGCGGCAGAGGATCATTCTCCACTGATGCCCAAATCCTTGAGCTTCGATACTCCAATAATCACTTCCCAGCCATCAGGGATCCCGGACGTGCAAATCATAGGGGAGTCAAGAGGATCACGTCTCAACTCGGCAGCAATGACTCAGACATCAGATTCACATTTTCAGCCAATAGGATCCTATCCTCAATACATGGGATCCTTCATGAATCCGGGAGCCTATCCGGGGGCACAGCAGTTTCAAGGATCCTACTTTGTTCCAGGATCATTCCAGGGCCAAGGATCCTCCTTTGTTCCAGGATCATCCCAGATTCACGGATCCTCCTTCGTTCCAGGATCATCCCAGATACCAGGATCCTTACAGATGCCAGGATCCCTAAAAAGTTTGCAAACAGGGAGTCTAGATGTCCATCAAGGGGACTTCATTCCAATGCAGACCATTGCTTCCACTGGTCCCTCCGTTGTTCCAGAATCCCAGCAATATGGATTCCCTAACTTGAACCCAATGGGAGGTAACACTTTAAACAATTATCCTACCACTAACCATGGATTCATGCAGGATACAGGTACCAATCATGCTATGGCCAGGGAGTTGCAGAAGCTAAAAGACATGATCTCAAGTGTTCCAGGGGTAGTCAAGCCTATCCCAGAGATTGCAGATGGAAGCCACAAGGTATCTCGCTTTGCACCACCAATTTGTGATGCAGAGGTACCCAAAAGGTTCCATATCCCTACCATGAAGCTGTATGATGGCACAACGGATCCAGAGGAGCATATAGCACAATACAGGGAAAGGATGGAATCAATCCTATCCCAGAAAAGTTGAAGGAAGCATGCCTATGTAAAGGATTTGGATCCACTCTAACTGGATCAGCTCTTAAGTGGCTGCTAAGTCTTCCCCCTTACTCTATTACTTCATTTGCTAATTTAGTTAATTTATTCAATAACCAATTCTCTTGTAGTAGAAAATTTGAAAAATTAACTAGTGATTTATACAGGATAACTCAAAATCATAACGAATCATTAAGGGATTATATAACTAAATTTAGTAAAGAATCCTTGGACATTCCCAACTTGGATATGGCTACGGCTGTTGAGGCCTTCAAAATGGGACTGCTTAAGGATTCATTATTCTATGATGATCTTGTTATGACACCATGCAGGAATTTAGATGAAGTAAGAACTCGAGCACTCAGGTTTATCCGGCTAGAGGACGACAAGAGGATCCAGGAAAGACAAGTAGGATCCTCAAAACAAGATAAGCAAGGATCCTCCTTCAAAAGCAACAAGTTCAAATCCTACCATAGGAACGAGAACAAGAATGTGCATACTGTTGACCAAGAAGAGGATGATGAAGAATATCCTCCAATCTCAGAATATTGTTTTTCCGTTGATAATCATGAACTAATCCTTGCAATGCAGAATCTAGGTGAAAAGGCTAGGTGGCCCAGGAAGAATGATAAACCATCCGGGACTAAAGACAAGTCCAAATGGTGTGCATACCATGAGGATTTCGGGCATCTAACTGAAGATTGCATAGCCTTAAGAAAAGAAATTGGATACCTGCTAAGCAAGGGGCATCTAAAAGAATTGTTGGGGAGAAAAAAGCAAAGGACCCAGGATCCTGAAAGGATCCCTGAAAAGGCTCCAGCACCTCCGGCAGACGCACAAGTGATTAACTTTATATCCGGAGGATCAGACATTTGTGGTACATCCTTTTCGGCGGCCAAAAGACATGCAAAAGAATCAAAAATGGATAATGGAGAAAGGCCTATTAGAACCTCAAGTGTCTCAGAAGGGAAGATGATAACATTTGATGAGAATGACCGCATTAACATTCAGGATCCTCACCATGATAGTTTAGTGATCACTCTCTTTATCTCTAACCATTTTGTCCGCAGGATCCTTATTGACGGAGGGAGCTCAGTGAACATTATCCAGCTTGATGTCTTGAAGAAGATGGGAATCCCAGAATCAGACATCACACCAAGATCCTCCGTGCTTGTAGGATTCAGTGGGGAAACGAAGAAAACTCTGGGGGACATCAAACTCCCAATCTACGTGGAAGGATTACATAATTACCAAAAATTTTGTGTTATTGACTGTTTATCTTGTTGCAACGTTATCCTTGGCAGGCCTTGGATACATGATATGAAAGCAGTCCCATCTACCTACCATCAATGTGTGAAGCTCCCTAGCCCATGGGGAATAATCAAGATCGATAGTGACCAGCAAGAGGCTAAGGATTGCTATACCTCAACCATGAAGCCAACCTCGAAGCCTAGGGAGCAATAGCAATTACAGTATCCTCCAAGGAATGTCCTGGAGGCAAGGGAACAAGATGTAGATGAAATCCTCTTGGATCCTAGTGATCCTGAATCAAAAATCTATATCGGATCAGGGATCCTTGGCAAGATGAAAGAAGACATGATATCCTTCCTCAAAAGAAGAAAATCTACCTTTGCATGGAAACATGAAGATATGACAGGTATATCTAAGGATATTATCACTCACAAACTTGGCATTGACAGGTCTATCAAGCCAATCCATCAAAAAAGGAGGAAGTTTGCACCAGAAAGGAATGCCATTATCCAAGAAGAAGTAGAGAGACTACTTCGAGCAGGTATGATCAGAGAGGTAAAGTATCCAAAATGGTTAGCCAATGTGGTTGTTGTCCAAAAGAAAAACGGAAAGTGGAGGGTATGTGTCGATTTCACTGATTTGAATAAGGCATGTCCCAAGGATCCTTTCCCATTACCCCACATTGACTCCATGGTGGATGCAACAGCGGGGCATGAACTGTTGACCTTTATGGATGCATCATCTGGGTTCCAACAAATCCAGATGGAACCATCTGACCAAGAGGATACAGCCTTTATGACCCCAACCGGTTTATATTGTTATATTGCCATGCCTTTTGGACTAAGAAATGCAGGTGCAACATATCAAAGGCTGGTAAATATGATGTTCAAAGATCAAATTGGAAGAACTATGGAGGTATATATAGATGATATGGTGGTCAAGTCAAAGAAAGCTGAGGATCACCTAAGGGACTTGGAAGAAGCATTCGATATCCTTGATAATTATAACATGAAACCTAAATCCTTCAAAATGCCATTTTGGTGTTAAGGCAGGAAAATTCTTAGGATACATGGTAACCCAGAGGGGCATTGAAGCAAGCCCGGAACAAATCAAAGCATTAATAAATATCAAATCTCCTGCCAATGCCAAGGATGTTCAAAGACTAACAGGCAGGATAGCAGCTTTGAACAGGTTCATATCGAAATCCTCAGAAAAGTGCAAAGAATTCTACGATATCCTAAGGAAGAATAAGAAGTTCGAATGGACTGAGAAGCATGAAAATGCTTTACAAGCCCTAAAAGAGTATATGTCCTCAGCACCAGCATTAGCAAAACCGGAAAAAGGAGATGTGTTATCCTTATATCTGGCGGTATCCTCAACCGCTGTAAGTGCTGTCCTTGTTAAGGATCACGAAGGTACACAATATCCTATCTACTATGTAAGTAAAAGTCTACTTGATGCCGAATCCAGGTACTCACACCTCGAAAAACTCATCCTTGCATTAATCATGGCATCCACTAAGTTAAGGCATTATTTTGAAACCCATATTATTGTTGTTAAAACTAATTTTCCAATTAAGAATGTCCTCAGGAAACCGGATATGTCAGGGAGAATGGCTAAGTGGGCAGTGAAGCTTAGTGCCCATGATATAAGATACGAACCGAGAACAGCCATTAAATCTCAAGCACTAGCAGACTTTGTGGCTGATTTCAGTAGTGATCTACAAAAGGAAGCAGAATTGGAGGTCCAGCAGCTGGGTGAGACCAAGGATCCTTGGATCCTGCACACTGACGGATCCTCAAATATCAAAGGCACAGGGCTAGGGATCCTACTAAAATCGCCACAGGGGGACATAATACCCCACGCCATAGCCTGTGAATTCCAAGCAACTAACAATGAGGCTGAATATGAAGCCTTAATTGCTGGCTTACAGATTGCTAAGGATATGGGGGTAAGATATCTCGAAGTATATGTAGATTCATTATTGATCACCAATCACTTTAATGGATCCTATGCTGTTAAAGGTGAAAAACTAACCAAATATTTAGAGATAGTCAAAGAATTGGCACTTTCTTTTGTTTCTTTTAGCTTAACACAGGTACCAAGGGAGGATAACACGGAAGCTGATGCATTGGCCAACCTAGGATCATCCTTAAAAATTCCAGAAGACATAAGTATCCCTATCATCCATATCCTGGCTCCTGCTATCGAAAATCAAGTAGCCATGGAAATAGAAGAGGATACTGCAGTAATCCCTAGTGAAGAAGCTCAATCTTATTCAGGATCATGGATCCCACCAATCATGAAATACTTGCAAAACGGAGAGATCCCAATGGGAGAAAATCCTAGAGCTTTCAGGATCAAGGTATCTCAATTTACAATCTTAAATAATATGCTATATAAACGATCCCTTGCAGGACCATATTTAAGATGTATTGAGGATCCTGAAATTGAAGAAGTGTTGAGAGACTTCCATGAAGGAGATTGTGGAAACCACACTGGGGGCAGGGCATTATTCTCAAGGATCCTTAGAACAGGATACTACTGGCCAACCATGAAAAGGGATGCCATAGAGTATGCTAAGAGATGTGATCCTTGCCAAAGACATAGCAATATCCTTCACCAACCAGCTGAATTACTACACCCCATACCATCCTCTTGGCCATTCATGAGATGGGGAATGGATATAGTTGGCAAGCTCCCTAAAGCACCTGGTGGAAAAGTATTTATGCTTGCCATGACTGACTATTTTTCCAAGTGGATAGAAGCTGAAGCCTTCGCTCAAGTCAGAGAAAAGGAAGTCATATCCTTCATTAAAAGAAACATTATAACTAGATTTGGCATTCCCTCTGAAATTGTATGTGATAATGGCTCCCAATTCATTGGAAGCAGAACCACTAACTTTTGTGACAGTTGGGGAATCAAGATGATCACATCAACACCAGTTCACCCACAAGCCAATGGTCAAGCAGAATCATCCAACAAGATCATCATCAACAATCTGAAGAAGAAGCTAGGATCCAAGAAAGGGAAATGGGCAGAAGAGTTACCTTATGTGCTATGGGCTGATAGGACAACTCCCAAGAATGCCACCGGTCAGACACCCTTCTCTTTAGTATTTGGGGCAGAAGCAGTGATTCCAACAGAGATGGTGATCCCAACTGCTAGAACAAGTGCTCGTGATCCTGAAGAAAATGCTACAATCCTGGCTCAGGATTTGGATACTATTGAGGAAATCAGGGATCTAGCCAGGATAAGGATGGCAAGCTACCAACAAAAGATGGCTGGTGCCTACAACAAGAATGTCAGGATAAGGAAGTTCCAAGTCGGAGATATGGTGTTGAGAAAAGCATTTCAAAATACTATCAACCCTGCTGACGGGAAGCTAGCACCAAAATGGGAAGGTCCCTACTTGATTGAAGCTGAAGCAGGAAAGGGGGCATACAGGTTGCTAACCATGGAAGGGAACTTGTTACCAAGAGCCTGGAATGCTGTTCACCTAAAGAAATATTTCATGTGAACATGATCCTTCCTGCATGTGATCCTTACATTGAAGTATCCTTGAAGGATCCCGGAGATATCGGTGATCCTTACTCTGGTAATATGCTTATCCTAAAACTATTGCATTTTCTTACTATTTGCCTAAGGATAAGGATCATGTATCCTTCATCCTCTACTAACAAACCATTTGAGTTATGATAGTTCAGGTATCTTCAGCAAATCATCAAAGATCTCCAAAAGCACCAAAGATCCTTGGGTACAACCCCAGTTATCCTTGGGATTATCCCCAGTTTCCGCCAGCAGCGCATGATGATCCTGGTATAGTTCACGTCTTTGGGACCAGTACCCACTTTCGGGGCTGACAACCTCATCGTACTGGCTATATTTAGGATCCTACGTATAATGGTAGACGTACCATACATCCGTTCCTAAGGTTTCTAACGTTTTCACGTTAGCTAAGGTTTTGACATTTTCATGTCACTAAGTTTGGATAGTTGCCAGAAAGGGCCATACTCCAGTTTACATACGATCCTTTGGGCTTGTCCCCAGTTATCTTTTTGGGCTTGTCCCCAGTGATCCTCCGGGATCATCCCCAGTGATCCTCCGGGATCGTCCCCAGTTATCTTTTTGGGCTTGTCCCCAGTGATCCTCTGGGATCATTCTCAGTTATACTTTGGGCATGTCCCCAGTTACTAATTTATCTTTTACATTGGCTTAGTCCCAAGTTATATCTCACTTTTCAGGTTTTGGAAGTCTAAACATATAAGGGTCCTTAATCCTTATTATCAAAGTCTTATCTATGATTGTCTTGATTGAAGGTTAGGATCCTAAGGTGGATCCTCAGGTATGATCCTTGACTATTTTTGATTATACTCTTTATCCTAACCAACCCTTATACTTTGACAACCGAACCAATGATCCTTGAACTAAAACGCTTTGAGAATTTTCAATATGAGGATATTTGATCCAGGATCATATCCTAAGTTCATTAAACACTTTGTCAACTCTTGTTATTTTAACAAATATAGCAATTGAGAAATAAGAGGATTATTGAAGGATAACAACACAAGATAAGCCAAAAAAGTTAAGTTATATTATTAAACAAAAGGATCATTAACCCTTTCAAAAGATTGTCAAAATTGTCAACCCACATTTCTACCAGCAAAACGTGGCCCGTCCACATGGGTTGGCAAAGGGTGTCCATTGTCTATGCGGTCTTAGCATTTTTGCAGGAAAGTAAAAGCGGCAGGATCACAAAGGCTTCATCCCCCAAACAGAGGATCCCTCCACCTTTTGTAATCCTACCTATTGTCTAAAAGGATCCAGGATCCTTAACCCTAAGAAACTATTGTTTAAGTTACAGACCATAAATTGTTCCAAATACCACAACCACAACCACTAACAATCCTAAAAAATTGGGCTCCGGCCTAGTCTCGAAATATCCATCATCGCCCAATCATGCAGCCTACACCTTCGCTGCTTCATCACCACCAGCATCTCCACCTTGATCCTTCTCAGCATCACCACCTTCCAGCATGGGGATCTCCTCAGCCTCATCCTCGTCCTCCAGGTCTGCCAGCCTTGCCTTCCAACCTTCAACATCCCACGAGCCTTTGTCAAAGGTAGGATCCTGAGCCTCCTCGGCCATCTGAAGTTGAAACTTATACATAGCAATTGCCGCGGAGACCTTAGCATCTTGGGTGATCTCCTGCTTCTCGTTATCCATATCAATCAACCTCTGAGCAGCCTCAGCCTTCACGACCCGGAGTTCCTTCTCAAGATCTCCTATCTTGAGATCCTTAAGCACGCCCATTTGTTGAAGGTCAGCAATCTGGCTCTCCTGGTCCTCAACGTTGCCAAGATAAGTTTCAATCTCAGCAAGTTTCTGCAAACAAGAGAGTAAAGACAAGCTCAGACTCAGGTGATCCTCAAGAAAAGCAGGATACACAAACAGGATATGATAGGCGGATAACCTACAGGGGCAGTGATCCTTACCTCATTCACGTAGTCAAGGAATTGCTGACGGAGGAGGGGAAATCCTTGTAGATCTTCAGTAGTCTTCCTCTTCTTCCCCTTGCCCCGGATAGACGCTTTGGGAGCTGAAACTGAAGGACTGGCAGCAGGAGCCTTCTTCTTTGAAGACGTGACATTGGCAAGATCACTGATCCCAAATTTGGAGGCTGATTTAACGGACCTGACAGATTTTCCAGCACCTACACAATCAAAAAAACAAGATAAGTTGCTTTATTAATCAAACAATCCTACATATAATTTATTTTCTGTAAGGATACTTACTTGACATAGTGGCAGATGCAGAGGATACTTCTTGAGAATCTTGGATGGTGACTTGGAAGCTTCTGACTTCAGGATCAAGCTTTTTAAAAGCTAACACTCTTTCTCTGGCAGCAGGGGTCAACTTTAAGTGAGCGACGGAGATAGCTGCATAAAAAAGACAAAAGAAAAAAGACATAAGTGATCCTCATCATATGAGAACAGGACTGATAGTGATCCTTCGAGGATCCTCTACCCTACCATGAGTGGCCCATTCCTTGGGCAGATCCTTCCCATCCGGGATGGAATCCCTCTTAACAAAGAAAAACCGACGTTTCCAGTTTGTATCATTCTTGGTAACTTTGAAGATAGGGTGATCCTCCCCAGCTTTCCGTTTCAGCAGATACCGATGTGATCCAAACGTAGTAAGATCATAGAGCTCAGCTAGCTCCGCCATCCCCAGATCAATTCCTTCCTGCTCAATGATCCTCTCGAAGGTATAAAGAACCCTCCAGATCATCGGCAGAGCTTGGATGTAAGAGATGCCGGTTAAAGAAAAGAAAGACTGGGTAAAGTCTGGAAAAGGATATGAGTAACCTATAGCAAACGGAGTAGCAGGAAAAGCCACCCAGACATCTGAGACAAAGTCGCTCAAAGCAGTAGGATCAAAGGATTTAAAAACAACATTCGCCGGAAAGCAATGACGAATCTTGTCTACGTGAGCATCACTAAAGCAACACCTCTCCGTAGGAGAATCCTTGATAATCCCCTGACTTTTTAAGGGACTATCCTTCTTGGAATCCTTGTGTGGAGAATTCCGGAGCAACATGTTTCGTGACGGAATAGAAACAGAGACGGAGTAGAAAAAACAGAGTAAAGAAAAGGAAGAAGGGAAAGAGAGAAGAAGAAGATACCTGGACAACCTTCGGTGCAGAATATAAGGAGTGTATCTTGAATTTAAACACAAACTGATCCTGACCCTATCTCCTATTTATAATGATGATTTGCAGGGATTGTCACATCTGTGACGTAATGATCATAACGGCTAGTCCGAGCATAACGGCTAGTTTCTTGGAGTCGCCCGTTAGAGATAAGATCATAACAAAATATAACTCGTCTATTTACAATTAACTCCTTATATTTTGGGGGCAATTGTTAGGGCTGGATTTTTACTATAAGTGATCCTTATACGTGATCCTAACCAGTGATCCTTGTTTCTTTGGCAGGCAGTGATCCTCAGCCGGACTTCAAGATCAGGATCATGGGACGTTATGGTGATCCTTATACTAACGGTCACCTTCGCTTACTACAATATTGTTTTGCAGGAACATCTAGCAGGATATGCTCTAAAGACCATGATCCAGGGACGCGTCTTCACAAATATGGCAAGAGCTAAATCAGAGATAGACGTTGTACGAGATATGGAAACATGGCTTGATCTATGGGCAGCAATTTAGGCTAGATTATCTTTATTTCTAAAGGGGTAATGAGCTGATATCTAGTCATTTTACCTAAAATAGGTCACCCACACATGTATAAGTACCACTCTTCTTCATTCGGAAGAACACACACGACACACGACATACGACACAACTCTCAAACACTTAGACGCTCAGTGATCCTTGTACTCAGCTCATTACCATCCGAAGTTGTAACTACATTTTTATTATATTGAAGTTGGTGATCGGTAGTTGCCATCACCCGAGGTTTTTTATGCCGGAGATCATACATTGATCAAGGGCTTTTTCCTCGTATAAATCATTGTGTCTTTGCATCTTTTATCACAGAAGTGATCCTTTACTTTCATAATTAACCAAGCATCATACCCCGTTTACATAAAGTTTGGTTACATTATCCTTGTGTGATTTTTGACCAAAACAGGAAGCTAGCACCAAAATGGGAAGGTCCCTACTTGATTGAAGCTGAAGCAGGAAAGGGGGCATACAGGTTGCTAACCATGGAAGGAAACTTGTTACCAAGAGCCTGGAATGCTGTTCACTTAAAGAAATATTTCATGTGAACATGATCCTTCATGCATGTGATCCTTACATTGAAGTATCCTTGAAGGATCCCGGAGATATCAGTGATCCTTACTCTGGTAATATGCTTATCCTAAAACTATTGCATTTTCTTACTTTTTACCTAAGGATAAGGATCATGTATCCTTCATCCTCTACTCACAAACCATTGAGTTATGATAGTTCAGGTATCTTCAGCAAATCGTCAAAGATCTCCAAAAGCACCACAGATCCTTGGGTCCAACCCCAGTTATCCTTGGGATTATCCCCAGTTTCCGCCAGCAGCGCACGATGATCCTGGTATAGTTCACGTCTTTGGGACCAGTACCCACTTTCGGGGCTGACAACCTCATCGTACTGGCTATATTTAGGATCCTACGTATAATGGTAGACGTACCATACATCCGTTCCTAAGGTTTCTAACGTTTTCACGTTAGCTAAGGTTTTGACATTTTCATGTCACTAAGTTTGGATAGTCACCAGAAAAGGGCCATACTCCAGTTTACATACGATTCTTTGGGCTTGTCCCCAGTTATCCTTTGGGTTTTGTCCCCAGTGATCCCCCGGGATCATCCCCAGTTATCCTTTGGGCATGTCCCCAGTTACTAATTTATCTTTTACATTGGCTTAGTCCCAAGTTATATCTCACTTTTCAGGTTTTGGATGTCTAAACATATAAGGATCCTTAATCCTTATTAACTATCAAAGTCTTATCTATGATTGTCTTGATTGAAGGTAAGGATCCTAACTTGGGTCCTCAGGTATGATCCTTGACTATTTTGATTATATTCATTATCCTAACCGACCCTTATACTTTGACAACCAAACCTATGATCCTTGAACTAAAGTACTTTGAAAACTTTCAATATCAGGATATTTGATCTAGGATCATATCCTAAGTTTGGATAACATATTTTCAACTCTTGCTACTTTAAAATATACTACAAAAACAACTGAGAAACAAGAAGATAAGGATAACAACACGAGATAAGCCAGAAAAGTTAAGTTATATTATCAAATAAAAGGATCATTAACCCTTTCAAAAAGTTGTCAAAATTGCCAACCCACATTTCTACCAGCAAAACGTGGCCCGTCCACATGGGTTGGCAAAGGGTGTCCATTGTCTATGCGGTCTTAGCATTATGCAGGAAATAAAAAGCGGCTGGATCACAAAGGCTTCATCCCCCAAACAGAGGATCCCTCCACCTTTTGTAATCGTACCTATTGTTCAAAGGATCCAGGATCCTTAACCCTAAGAAACTATTGTTCAGAGATTACAGACCATAATTGTTTCAAACATCAACAACCACAAAAAGCCACTACCAAACCTAAAAAATTGGGCTCCGGCCTAGTCAACAATATCCATCATCGCCCAATCATGCAGCCTACACCTTTGCTGCTCCATCACCACCTGCTTCTCCGCCCTGATCCATGTCAGCATCACCACCCTTCAGCATGGGGATGTCCTCAGCCTCATCCTCGTCCTCCAGATCCGCCAGCCTTGCCTTCCAACCTTCAACATCCCACGAGCTCTTGTCAAAGGTGGGATCCTGAGCTTCCTCGGCCATTTGAAGTTGTATCTTGTACATAGTAATTGCCGCGGAAACCTTGGCGTCTTGGGTGATCTCCTGCTTCTCATTATCCATCTCAATCAGCCTTTGAGCAGCCTCGTCTTTGGTAGCCTGGAGCTCCTTCTCAAGATCTGCCATCTTGAGATCCTTTAACACACCCATTTGCTGGAGGTCGGCAATCTGGCTCTCTTGATCCTCAACATGGCCAAGATAGGTCTCGATCTCGGCAAGTTTCTGCAAAAAGGGAAATAAGGTAAGTTCAGAATCAGATGATCCTCAAAGAAACAGGATACACCAACAGGATATTTGGGACGGATAACCAACAGGGGCACTGATCCTTACCTCATTCACGTAGTCAAGGAATTGCTGACGGAGGAGGGGAAATCCTTGTAGATCTTCAGTAGCCTTCCTCTTCTTCCCTTTGCCTCGGATAGGTGCTTTAGGAGCTGATACTGAAGGACTGGCAACAGGAGCCTTCTTCTTTGAAGACGTGACATTGGCAAGATCACTTATCCCAAATTTGGAGGCGGATTTAGCAGACCTGGCAGACTTTCCAGCACCTACATAATCAAAAAAACAAGATAAGTTCCTTTACTAATTGAACAACTTTACATATAACTCATTTCCTATAAGGATACTTACTTGACATTGTGGCAGATGCAGAGGATATCTCTTGAGAATCTTGGATAGTGATTTGGAAGCTTCTAACTTCAGGATCAAGCTTTTTAAAAGCTAACACTCTCTCTTTTGCAGCGGGGGTTAATTTCAGATGAGCAATGGAAATAGCTGCATAAAAGACAAAGGAAAAAAGACATCAGTGATCCTCATCATATGAGACAGGACTGATAGTGATCCTTCGAGGATCCTCTACCCTACCATGAGTGGCCCATTCCTTGGGCAGATCCTTCCCATCCGGGATGGAATCCCTCTTAACAAAGAAAAACCGACGTTTCCAGTTTGTATCATTCTTGGTAACTTTGAAGATTGGGTGATCCTCCCCAGCTTTCCGTTTCAACAAATACCGGTGAGAACCGAAGGTGGTGAGATCGTAAAACTCAGCTAACTCCGCCATCCCCAGATCAATCCCTTCCTGCTCGATGATCCTCTCGAAGGTATAAAGAACCCTCCAGATCATCGGCATAGCTTGGATGTAAGAGATGCCGGTTAAGGAAAAGAAAGACTGGGTAAAGTCTGGAAAAGGATACGAGTACCCTATAGCAAACGGGGTAGCAGGAAAAGCCACCCAGACATCCGAGACAAAGTCGCTCAAAGCAGTAGGATCAAAGGATTTAAAAACGGCATTCGCCGGAAAGCAATGACGAATTTTGTCTACGTGAGCATCACTAAAGCAACACCTCTCCGTAGGAGAATCCTTGATAATCCCCTGGCTTTTTAAGGGACTATCCTTCTTGGAATCCTTGTGCGGAGAATTCCGGAGCAACATGTTTGGAACAGAAACAAAGTAGAAACGGAAAACAGAGCAAAGAGAGTAGAGAGAAGAAAAAGAGAAGAGGAGAGTACCTGATCGATCTTCGGTGTAGAATATAAAGGGAGTGTATCTCGAATTTAAATACAAACTGATCCTCACCCTATCTCCTATTTATAATCATGATCTGCAGGGATTGTCACATCTCTGACGTAATGATCACAACGGCTAGTCCGAGCATAACGGCTAGTTTCTTGGAGTCGCCCGTTAGAGATAAGATCGAAACAAAATATAACTCGTCTATTTACAATTAACTCCTTATATTTTGGGGGCAATTGTTAGGGCTGGATTTTTATTATACGTGATCCTTATAAGTGATCCTAACCAGTGATCCTTGTTCCTTTGGCAGACAGTGATCCTCAGGAGGACTTCAGGATCAGGATCATGGGACATTATAGTGATCCTTATACTAACGGCTACTTCCGCTCAATACAATATTGTTTTGCAGGAACATCTAGCAGGATATGCTCTAGACATCATGATCCAGGGACGCGTCTTCACAAATATGGCAAGAGCTTAATCGAAGAAAGACGTTGCACAGGATATGGAAACTAGGCTTGATTTATGGGCGGCTATTTAGGCTAGATTGTATCTCATTTCTAAAGGGGTAATGAGCTGAATAATAGTTTAGCTACCTAAAATAGGTCACCTACACATGTATAAATACCACTCTTCCTCATTCGGAAGGACACACGACATACAACGCAACTCTCACACACTTAGACACCAAAAGCAATAGTGATCCTTGTACTCAGCTCATTATCATCCAAAGTTGTAATCATATTTTTGTTATATTGAAGTTGGTGATCGGTAGTTGCCATCACCCGAGGTTTTTTATGCCGGAGATCATTCATTGATCAAGGGCTTTTTCCTCGTATAAATCATTGTGTCTTTGCATCTTTATCACAGAAGTGATCCTTTACTTTCATAATTAACCAAGCATCATACCCCGTTTTCATAAAGTTTGGTTACATTATCCTTGTGTGATTTTTGACCAAAACAAGGCCGGAGCCCAATTTTTTAAGTTTGGTAGTGGTTTGTTTGTGGTTGTTGATGTTTGAAACAATTATGGTTTGTAACTTTGAACAATAGTTTTTAGGGTTAAGGATCCTGGATCCTTTGAACAATAGGTAGGATCGCAAATGGTGGAGGGATCCTCTGTTTGGGGGATGAAGCCTTTGTGATCCTGCCGCCTTTAATTTCCTGCACCTGCTAAGACCACATAGACAATGGACACCCTTTGCCAACCCATGTGGATGGGCCACGTTTTGCTGGTAGAAATGTGGGTTGGCAATTTTGACAACTTTTTGAAAGGGTTTAAGATCCTTTTGTTTAATAATATAATCTTTCTGGCTTATCTCGTGTTGTTATCCTTTATTTATCTTCTTATTTTCCAATTTGTTTTAGAAACATATTTGTTAGAGTAACAAGAGTTGAGCAAACCATGTTTAATAAATTTAGGATATGATCCTAGATCAAATATCCTGACACTGAAAATTTTTGAAGCAATCAATTTCAAGGATCATAGGTTTAGTTGTAAAAGTGTAAGGGTTGTTTAGTATAATCAAAATAGTCAAGGATCATACCTGAGGATCCAAGTTAGGATCCTAACCTTTAATCAAGATAACCATAAGTGAAATTTTAACGGATAATAAGGATTAAGGATCCTTATTTAACTTCGAGAACCTGAAAAATGGAACATAACTTGGGACTAAGCCAATGTAAAAGATAAATTAGTAGCTGGGGACATGCCCAAAGGATAACTGGGGATGATCCCAAAGGATCACTGGGGACAAGCCCAAAGGATAACTGGGGATGATCCCAAAGGATCACTGGGGACAAGCCCAAAGGATAACTGGGGACAAGCCCAAAGGATAACTGGGGACAAGCCCAAAGGATAACTGGGGACAAGCCCAAAGGATAACTGGGGACAAGCCCAAAGATCGTATGTAAACTGGAGTATGGCCCTTTACTGGCGACTATCCAAACTTAGTGACATGAAAATGTCAAAACCTTAGCTAACGTGAAAACATTAGAAACCTTATGAACGGATGTATGGTACGTCTACCATTATACGTAGGATCCTAGGTATAGCCAGTACGATGAGGTTGTCAGCCCCGGAAGTGGGTACTGGTCCCAAAGACGTGAACTATATCAGGATCATCGTGCGCTGCTGGCGGAAACTGGGGATAATCCCAAGGATAACTGGGGTTGAACCTAAGGATCTGCGTTGCTTTTGAAGATCTTTGACGATATGCTGTAGATACCTGAACTATCATAACTCAAATGGTTCGTGAGAAGAGGATGAAGGATACAGGATCCTTATCCTTTGGTAAAAAGTAAGGAAATGTAATAGTTTTAAGATAAGGACATTACCAGAGTAAGGATCACTGACATCACCGGGATCCTTCGAGGATACTTCAATGTAAGGATCACATGCTTGAAGGATCATATTCACATAAAGTACTTTTTTAAGTGAACAACATTCCAGGCTCTTGGTACCAAATTTCCTTCCATGGTTAGCAATCTGTATGCCCCCTTTCCTGCTTCAGCTTCAATCAAGTAAGGGCCTTCCCACTTTGGTGCTAACTTCCCGTCAGCAGGATTAATAGTGTTTTGGAATGCTTTTCTCAACACCATATCTCCGACTTGGAACTTCCTTATCCTAACATTTTTGTTGTAAGCACCAGCCATTCTTTGTTGGTAGCTTGCCATCCTTATCCTAGCCAGATCCCTGATTTCCTCAATATTATCCAAATCCTGAGCCAGGATTGTAGCATTCTCTTCAGGATCACGAGCACTTGCTCTAGCAGTTGGGATCACCATCTCTGTTGGGATCACTGCTTCTGCCCCAAATACTAAAGAAAAAGGTGTTTGACCAGTGGCATTCTTGGGAGTTGTCCTATCAGCCCATAGCACATAAGGTAACTCCTCTGCCCATTTTCCCTTCTTGGATCCTAGCTTCTTCTTCAGATTGTTAATGATGATCTTGTTGGATGATTCTGCTTGGCCATTGGCTTGTGGATGAACTGGTGTTGATGTTATCATCTTAATTCCCCAACTGTCACAAAAGTTAGTGGTTCTGCTTCCAATGAATTGGGAACCATTATCACATACAATTTCAGAGGGAATGCCAAATCTAGTTATAATGTTTCTTTTGATAAAGGATATAACTTCTTTTTCTCTGACTTGAGCAAAGGCTTCAGCTTCTATCCACTTAGAGAAGTAGTCAGTCATGGCAAGCATAAATACTTTTCCACCAGGTGCTTTAGGGAGCTTGCCAACTATATCCATCCCCCATCTCATGAATGGCCAAGAGGATGGTATAGGGTGTAGCAATTCGGCTGGCTGATGGAGGATATTGCTGTGTCTTTGACAAGGATCACACTTCTTAGCATATTCTACAGCATCCCTTTTCATAGTTGGCCAGTAGTATCCTGTTCTAAGGATCCTTGAGAATAATGCTCTGCCCCCAGTGTGGTTTCCACAATCTCCTTCATGGAAGTCTCTCAACACTTCTTCGATTTCAGGATCCTCGATACATCTTAAATATGGTCCTGCAAGAGATCGTTTATATACCACATTATTTAAGATTGTGAATTGAGATACCTTAATCCTGAAAGCTCTAGGATTTTCTCCCCTCGGAATCTCCCCGTATTGCAAGTATCTCATGATTGGTGAGATCCATGATCCTGAATAAGATTGAGCTTCTTCACTAGGGATTACTGCAGTATCCTCTTCTATTTCCATGGCCACCTGATTTTCAATAGCAGGAGCCAGGATATGGATGATAGGGATACTTATATCTTCTGGAATCTTTAAGGATGATCCTAAGTTGGCCAATGCATCAGCTTCCGTGTTATCCTCCCTTGGTACCTGTGTTAAGCTGAAAGAGACAAAAGAGAGTGCCAATTCCTTGACTATCTCTAAATATTTGGTTAGTTTTTCACCTTTAACAGCATAGGATCCATTAAAGTGATTGGTGATCAATAATGAGTCTACATATACTTTAAGATATTTCACCCCCATATCCTTAGCAATTTGCAAGCCAGCAATTAAGGCTTCATATTCAGCCTCATTGTTAGTTGCTTGGAACTCACAGGCTATGGAGTGGGGTATTATGTCCCCCTGTGGCGATTTTAGTAGTATCCCGAGCCCTGTGCCCTTGACATTTGAGGATCCATCAGTGTGTAGTATCCAAGGATCCTTGGTCTCATCCAGCTGCTGGACTTCCAATTCTGCTTCCTTTTGTAGATCACTACTGAAATCAGCCACAAAGTCAGCTAGTGCTTGGGATTTGATGGCTGTTCTAGGCTCGTATCTTATATCATGGGCACTAAGCTTTACTGCCCACTTAGCCATTCTTCCGGACATCTCTGGTTTCCTGAGGACATTCTTGAATGGAAAATTAGTTCTAACAACAATAGTATGGGTTCAAAATAATGCCTTAACTTAGTTGATGCCATGATTAATGCAAGAATAAGTTTTTCGAGGTGTGAGTACCTGGATTCGGCATCAAGTAAACTCTTACTTACATAGTAGATAGGATATTGTGTACCTTTGTGATCCTTAACAAGGACAGCACTTACAGCGGTTGAGGATACCGCCAGGTATAAGGATAACACATCTCCTTTTTCGGGTTTTGATAATGCTGGTGCTGAGGACATATATTCTTTAAGGGCTTGTAAAGCATTCTCATGTTTCTCAGTCCATTCAAACTTCTTGTTCTTCCTTAGGATATCGTAAAATTCTTTACATTTTTCTGAGGATTTTGATATGAACCTGTTTAAAGCTGCTATCCTGCCTGTTAGCCTTTGCACATCCTTAGCATTGGCAGGGGATTTGATATTCACCAGTGCTTTAATTTGCTCCGGACTTGCTTCAACGCCCCTCTGAGTTACCATATATCCTAGGAATTTTCCTGCCTTAACACCAAAGTGGCACTTTGAAGGATTAAGCTTCATGTTATAATTATCAAGGATATCAAATGCTTCTTCCAAATCCCTTAGGTGATCCTCAGCCTTCTTTGATTTGACTACCATATCATCTATGTATACTTCCATAGTTTGTCCAATTTGATCTTTGAACATCATATTCACCAGCCTTTGATATGTTGCACCTGCATTTCTTAATCCAAAAGGCATGGCAATATAACAATACAAACCGGTTGGGGTCATAAAGGCTGTATCCTCTTGGTCAGATGGTTCCATCTGAATTTGTTGGAATCCAGATGATGCATCCATAAAGGTCAACAGTTCATGCCCCGCTGTTGCATCCACCATGGAGTCAATGTGGGGTAATGGGAAAGGATCCTTGGGGCATGCCTTATTCAGATCAGTGAAATCGACACATACCCTCCACTTTCCATTTTTCTTTTGGACAACGACCACATTGGCTAACCATTTTGGATATTTTACCTCTCTGATCATACCTGCTCGAAGTAGTCTCTCTACTTCTTCTTGGATAATGGCATTCCATTCTAGTGCAAACTTCCTCCTTTTTTGATGGATTGGTTTGATGGACCTGTCAATGCCAAGTTTATGAGTTATGATATCCTTAGATATACCTGTCATATCTTCGTGCTTCCATGCAAAGGTAGACTTTCTTCTTTTGAGGAAGGATATCATGTCTTCTTTCATCTTGCCAAGGATCCCTGATCCGATATAGATTTTTGATTCAGGATCACTAGGATCCAAGAGGATTCCGTCCACATCTTGTTCCCTTGCCTCCAAGACATTCCTCGGAGGATACTGTAATTGCTATTGCTCCCTTGGCTTCGAGGTTGGCTTCATGGATGAGGTATAACAATCCTTAGCCTCCTGCTGATCACTGTCGATCTTGATTATCCCCCATGGGCTAGGGAGTTTCACACATTGATGATAGGTGGATGGGACTGCTTTCATATCATGTATCCAGGGCCTGCCAAGGATAACATTGCAACAAGATAAACAGTCAATAACACAAAATTTTTGATAATTATGTAATCCTTCCACGTAGATTGGGAGTTTGATGTCCCCTAGAGTTTTCTTCGTTTCTCCACTGAATCCTACAAGCACGGAGGATCTTGGTGTGATGTCTGATTCTGGGATACCCATTTTCTTCAGAACATCAAGCTGGATAATGTTCACTGAGCTTCCTCCGTCGATAAGGATACTGCGGACAAAATGGTTAGAGATAAAGAGAGTAATAACTAAACTATCATGATGAGGATCCTGGATGTTAATGCGATCATCCTCATCAAACGTTATCGTCTTTCCTTCTGAGACACTTGATGTTCGAATAGGTCTCTCTCCATTATCCATTTTTGCTTCCTTTGCATGCCTTTTGGCCGCCGAGAAGGATGTACCACAGATGTCTGATCCTCTGGAAATAAAGTTGATCACTTGTGCATTCGCCGGAGGGGCTGGAGCCTTTTCAGGGATCCTTTCAGGATCCTGAGTCCTTTGCTTTTTTCTTCCAAACAATTCTTTTAGATGCCCCTTGCTTAACAGATATCCAATTTCTTTTCTTAAAGCTATGCATTCTTCAGTTAGATGCCCGAAATCCTCATGGTATGCACACCATTTTGACTTGTCTTTAGTCCCGGATGGTTTATCATTCTTCCTGGGCCACCTAGATTTTTCTCCTAGATTCTGCATTGCAAGGATTAGTTCATGATTATCAACGGAAAAACAATATTCGGAGATTGGAGGATAATCTTCATCATCCTCTCCTTGGTCAACAGCATGCACATTCTGGTTGTCATTTCTATGGTAGGATTTGAATTTATTGTTCTTGAAGGAGGATCCTTGCTTCTCCTGTTTTGAGGATCCTACTTGTCTTGTCACACCCCCAAAAACCACACGCGGAGTACCACCGCTTGGAGGCGTGACATGACCAGGATCAAGCCACCAATTATATCAAACATAGCATTTAATAATAATCATAGACATAACTGATGTTCAAAACCAAGCATTGTATATGTAGCGGAAGCATTAAATGTAAAACCCAATACATAAGTATCAATGTGTGAATGTAAAGTGTTTAATAAGCATTCACGTGTTCTTGTCCACAACGACCCGCTTCTCCTCTGGTGCAAGCTCCAAGTATACCTAAGGTCCTGCAAGGCATGCAGCAAATAATCAACAAACTAGTTGAGCGAGTTCACAGAAAGTAAGTTCATAACAGTAATGCGTAAGTTCATCTAGTGGTGAGGGATTCTCACGATTATCCTTAACAATGGGGGATTCCCATCATGGTACTTACTAGACTAGTGCAACCATGTGTTCTTCTTAAACCGAGAACAGGAATACGTACAGGGTTACGCAGGATTTACGTAACGTGTCCTTCCCCGAGGACAGTGGTACGCGTGGGGGCTACGCAGGATTTACGCAGCGTGTCCTTCCGACCCGGAAGACAGTAGAAGGTATTGGGTTACGCAGGATTTACGTAACGTGTCCTCCCGACCCGGGAGACAATTGGCAATTACTAGGTTACGCAGGATTTACGTAACGTGTCCTGACTATCCTGAGGACGATGGTCTATAGTCTAGTGATTGCGTAAGTACGAGTAATCATTCCATATCAAATCATTCCAACCCAATTCCCACCCGGGAATCCCATGCCTTGGCTGTGTGAACTCACCTTGGTTTGCTCGGCAGATACACAATAAAAGGTTCTTGAACTAACAGTGATCAATCACGTCCTAACAGGGTTACCACACAAGTCAGGTTTTGACTTCACGTAATGCACGTATAAAACATACAAGTTAACACGTAGCATGTAAACAGTCAAGAGTATAATGGAATCATACATGTGCGATTAAATCATTAGCCCAAAGTAATCGGCCCAACATATAAACAAGTAGTTCAACATATACGGCCCAAATAGAAAGTCAAACATAAAGGTCTCGGCCCAAACTAAGCCTTGTGCGATTTAAGGTTGGGCTGCCCGGCCCAGATGAGACAACACAAGTCTTGTGCGATTTAGACAGACTTGTGCGGTCAGTTTGGTTTGTGCGATCGAGCTAGTCCAGCCCAAATTGTACACCCGGCCCAACCTCATCACTTGTGCGATCCTTGTGGTCTTGTACGATCCTGCTAACCCAGCCTAACATATTACCCGGCCCAAAAGTTCAACTAAACATATGATTTGTGCGATCAGGAAATGGGTTGTGCGATCTAAGGTAGTCCGGCCCAAACTGTACACCCGGACCAACATCACACTTGTGCGACTCGGGCACCTTGTGCGTCTGGTATCAGCTTGTGCGAGTGGGTCTTGGGCCTTAAGGCCCAACCAGCAGGATAAGCCCAACAGTTGCACAATTGGACAACTTGTGCGATGCATCAACCCTTGTGTGATCGGTTTGAAAAATCCAGAATTTATGCAATCAGTTACAATCTATCATCAGTTTCCTATTTTTCCTCAATCAATCAACATGATTTCCAGCATATGATTACCCTAATGCCGATCAAACAAGCCTTTTCATCATGAATTCGTTTGAATATTAATAACCCAAAAATCAAGAACACTTATCCAAACACATAAACATATCCGATTCTAACAATCATGAAGTCAATCAATGAACATCAATAAGTTACCAATCCGAAACAGAATCATAGCAACGGATTAACATCACCATGTATTCTATTCTCATTGATTTTACTAATATGAACCCTAATTTATCATCATGCAATTCTAACACATGCGAAAACCACATAACGTCAATCAACAGCCGGTTAGCAACAATTAATCTACTAACATCATACAAACAATCCGACAATCCATAATCAAAGCATCATTTAACAAGCAATTTAATATCAAACACTAACCGGATTACGAGTAGTAAGAATGATCCGAGTAGTAGTCTTGGTGGCCGTCGGTTTCAAGCAAAACGAGAGAGAGCAAAAGTTGTCTAGGGTTTTGTGTGTGTGATAACGTGTTGTAACAAGTGAGAGAACAAAACCCCTTACGGGTGTTTGTTCGTGTGAGATTAAAGTGGGCCGAACCCTCAATGGGCTGCCCTAATGGTCCGCGTACAAGAATAAGGCCCAAACGGCCTTGTGCGGGTGATGTGAGCTTGTGCGGTTCAAGTGTCTAGTGTTGTGCGGTTCAATTCATACATGTACACATAATATACATCATGCACATAACACAACATTCATTCAATTCAGTCATATAATTTAGTTCACATATGCACGTAGCGTTAAACAAAGTAAGTCTAAAGTTCGAGTTGTCACATTATCCCCAACTAATTGGAAATTTCGTCCCGAAATTTGGTATGCACTCACTGAGGAAGCTAGGTAAACTGTATTGTTCACTGATTTTCCTGGGGTGTCACATCCTCCCCCCGTTGATCTGGAATTTCGTCCCGAAATTCCGAAGTAGTAGCTTCAGCCTCAGTAGTGGTTGCATTGGTTTCGAATAACTGGGGGTGCTTTTCTGCCATCCTGTCTTCGCGTTCCCAGGTATACTCTGGGCCACGTTTGGAGTTCCAACCTACTCGAACAAGAGGGATTCTCTTGTTTTTGAGGACCTTCACATCCCGGTCCGTGATTTCAACTGGCTCCTCGACGAACTGCAACCGCTCGTCGATAGTGATTTCCTTAAAAGGAATGATGAGGGTTTCATCTGATAGACACTTCTTTAGGTTCGACACATGAAAGACATTGTGAACTGCCCCGAGTTCAGCTGGTAGGTTCAATCTGTAGGCTACCCTGCCAATCTTTTCTATGATTTCGAATGGTCCGACGTACCGTGGATTCAGTTTGCCCCGTTTGCCAAAACGAACCACACCCTTCCAGGGTGAGACTTTTAGTAAAACCCGGTCCCCGACCTGAAATTCCAATGGCTTTCTACGCTTGTCAGCGTAGGCTTTCTGACGGTCGCGTGCTGCCGCCATGCGTTGTCGTATCTGTGCAATCTTTTCTGTGGCGTCCACTACAATCTCTGGACCCGTGATCTGACTATCCCCCACCTCTGCCCAACAGAGAGGTGACCGGCATTTACGCCCGTACAATGCCTCGAATGGAGCGGCTTGAATGCTGGTGTGATAACTATTATTATACGAGAACTCCACCAAAGGGAGGTGTTTTTCCCAGCCGTTGCCAAAATCGATGACGCATGCCCGAAGCATGTCTTCTAGAGTTTGGATCGTTCGCTCAGACTGCCCATACGTCTGAGGATGATATGCTGTGCTCATGTCTAATCGTGAGCCGAAAGATTTGTGCATTGCTTGCCAAAGTTCTGACGTGAATCGTGCATCGCGATCCGAAGTGATGGATGTGGGCACCCCGTGCCTCGAAACAACTTCTTTAAGATATACGTCTGCGAGAGTGGAGAACTTGTCCGTTTCCTTTATAGGTAGGAAGTGTGCAGACTTGGTGAGTCGATCCACGATCACCCATATGGTATCATACCGACGCTGGGATCTAGGTAGGCATGTAACGAAATCCATGGAAATTTCTTCCCATTTCCATTGAGGTATCTTAGGCTGCTGAAGCAGGCCAGCTGGTTTCTGATATTCAACCTTGACTCTCGCACAGGTCAAGCATTTTCCAACGTACGTAGCAATGTGGGCCTTCATACTAGGCCACCAATAAGTAGTGCTGATGTCGTGGTACATTTTGTCCGACCCTGGGTGTACCGAGTAACGAGACTTGTGAGCTTCATCCATCACAAGTTCGCGTAGACCGCCATAAAGTGGGACCCAAATACGCCCCGTTACATAGTAGGCGCCGTCTGCCTTCTGTTCCATTTGTTGTCGTGAGCCGCGTAGTGCTTCTGCCTTAACGTTTTCTGGTTTCAATGCTTCTACCTGAGCATCTCGTATCTGTGCAGGAAGGCTAGACTGAATTGTAAGCTGTAGCGCTCGCACGCGCCGAGGTAAAGTGTCTTTCCGACTGAGGGCATCAGCCACAACATTGGCTTTGCCTGGATGATACTTGATAGCGCATTCATAGTCATTCAGTAACTCGACCCATCGTCGTTGACGCATGTTCAAATCCTTCTGCTTAAGGATATGCTCGAGACTCCTGTGATCGGTGTATATCGTGCACCTGGTACCGTACAGGTAGTGTCGCCATATCTTAAGCGCGAAAACAACAGCTCCCAGCTCTAAATCGTGCGTCGTGTAGTTCCGTTCATGAATCTTAAGTTGACGAGAGGCGTAAGCAATAACCTTGTCGCGCTGCATTAACACACATCCAAGTCCCCGAATGGATGCATCACAATAAACCACGAAGTCATCTGTGCCCTCTGGCAGAGAGAGGATAGGTGCACTGCAAAGCCTATCCTTTAGGTGCTGAAAAGCAGTCTCCTGGGTTTCTCCCCAGCGATAGGTAACACCCTTCTGTGTCAGTAACGTAAGCGGCTGAGCAATCTTCGAAAAGACTTTAATAAACCGTCTGTAATAACCCGCCAGACCTAAGAATTGGCGTATTTCCGTTGGCGTTCGTGGTGCAGGCCATTTTCTGATCGAATCTACTTTGGATGGATCGACATGGATCCCATCCTTGTTTACTACATGTCCTAAGAAATGGACTTCACGAAGCCAGAAGTCGCATTTCGAAAACTTAGCGTATAGCTGTTCCTTCCGAAGGAGTTCCAAAATAAGACGAAGATGCTGCTCGTGTTCCTCCTGACTCTTGGAGTAGATCAGAATGTCGTCGATGAAAAAAATGACGAACTTGTCAAGATAGGGTTTGCACACCCTGTTCATAAGATCCATAAATACGGCAGGCGCGTTCGTTAACCCGAACGACATGACAAGAAACTCGTAGTGGCCGTAGCGAGTTCTGAATGCAGTTTTGGAGACGTCCTCATCCCGGACTCTCAGCTGATGATAACCAGACCTCAAGTCTATCTTCGAATAGTAACACGACCCTTGCAACTGGTCGAATAAGTCGTCTATGCGTGGAAGAGGATAACGGTTCTTCACCGTCACCTTGTTGAGTTCCCTGTAGTCTATGCACATTCTGAACGTACCGTCTTTCTTCCTTACGAATAGTACTGGAGCTCCCCAAGGCGAAGAGCTTGGACGTATAAAGCCCTTTTCCAAGAGCTCTTGCAGCTGTTTCGACAGTTCTTCCAATTCCGATGGAGCTAAACGATATGGTGCGCGAGCTATGGGTGTTGCTCCTGGAGCGAGCTCGATCTGAAATTCGACCTGACGATGAGGCGGTAAACTAGGTAAGTCTTCAGGAAACACCTGAGGGTAATCGCGTACAATTGGAATATCCTCCAATTTCTTTTCTTTTGCTGATGCGTCTGTAACGAGTGCCAGAATGGCAGTGTGCCCCTTTCGTAAACATTTCTGCGCCTTCAAGAAAGAGATGATGCCGACCACTGCACCACTCTTGTCGCCTTGAACCTCGAGAGGTTCTTGACCAGAACGAGGAATGCGAATTATCTTCTCACTGCATAAGATTTCTGCCTGGTGTTGGGATAACCAATCCATCCCAATCACGACGTCGAAACTACCCAAAGCTATAGGAATGAGATCGATAGAGAAAGCTTGACCAGCTAGGATAAGATTACAACCCTGAACTACGTGCGTGGCTTCTAGACTTTTGCCGTTAGCTAACTCTACTACATGTTTGGTGGGTAAAAGTGTTGGTGCACGTTTTAGCAGTTGACACATTTTCACAGACATATAGCTTGTATCCGCACCCGAATCAAACAAAACAGTAACGTAAATATTGTCGAGGAGAAACTTACCCATAACCACATTGGGATCGTTTACTGCGTCACCCCGACCTAGCATAAAAGCGCGTCCCCTAGCCTCGTTGCCATTATTGTTGTTGTTCCCACCGTTGTTGTTCCCTTTGCCCTGGTTATTGTTGTTGAGATTCTGGTTCAATTGAGGGCAGTCGCGTTTGAAATGACCTTCAGCCGTACACTGGAAACATCCGCGGTTTCCACGCTGTGGCTGCTGCTGCTGCTGTGGGTTCTGTGGAGCTGGTTGTTGCGGTTGCTGGTTCTGGTTTGCAGGCCGTGGGCTCCTACAGTCTTTGGCCTCGTGCCCCATCTTGAGACACCTTTGGCAACGACCCTTGCTGCATGGGCCGCTATGGTGCCTGTTGCAATTGTGACACTTGGGGTGAAATCCCTGATATCTTCCCCGTCTATGACCACCAGAGGATTGTTGACCAGGACTCTGGTAGTGGTCAGTCTTCTGTTGCTGAGCTTGAGACTGAACGGATGCTGAACCTTTACTAGAAACTCCATCCCACTTTCTTTTGCTATCACTAGTAGTAGCAGGAGTAGCTGAAGGAGTGACTGTAGTAGTAGCGCTGACACGCTTAGGCAGCTTATTCTGATCCACTGCCTGGTCGGTGATGCAATGAGCGAGACGTTGGATTTCCTGGATGTTGTCAAGATTAGCCGAGGTAACATGGCTCTGGATTTCTGGCGCCAATCCCTTGAGATACATCTCAATGCGCTTGTATAGAGGGTCCACCATAGTTGGACATAGCACGGCCAGCTCATTCGACCGTTTAGTATACGCTTCGATCTCTGACCCAACCATTTTCAAATTATACAGCTCGTCTTCCAACTTGTGAATATCTTCACGTGTGCAATATTCCCTTTTTATAAGTTCCTTAAAATCGTTCCAGGGTGTGGCGTTAGCAGCTGCCAACCCCAGAATTTGCACCTGCGCGTTCCACCAGGTTAGCGCGATTCCTTCCAAGGTGCCAGTTGCATACTTGACTTTGCGAGCCTCAGGGCACTCGCACATTTCGAATACTGACTCTAGCTTTTCAAACCAGTGGAGGAGTCCCACTGCCCCCTCTGTGCCGCTGAAGGTACTTGGACGACAGTCCATGAAGTTCTTAAAGGTGCAAACTTGCTGCGCTGGTTGACCTATTGTGTATGAATAGGACGAGATTAAATACGAGGGTTAATGTAGGATCTAAAGATCCTTGTGTGTCCCTATACTGCAGGATATACTACCTGCTTGAGCTGCTGCAACTGCCGCAGCAACTTGAGCTTGAACGAGAGCCTCTAGCTGGGCTTGAGTTATGTTGATTCGTCCAGACATGATCTTCATTGTAAAAGTAGCATATGTAAGAATGGTTCGCGAATAGGGCGATGACAGAAAAGTGTAAGCACGTAGGGATTCTCATGCTATAGTATCATGTGTATCTAAACGTAATGCGAGCAAAGTTCTAAGCAGTTCTAGCAAACAGGCAATAAACATAAACCTTATTACCTAGGATGTCGAGTCTTGCACGTGGAGCGAAGCGTCGTTGTGGATCGTTGAGAGCACTGTTCTGGTTATAGTCTGGTCTTAATAAAAACGTTTTCCCATATTAAAACAAAGTTCTCTATAACCAATGGCTCTGATACCAATCTGTCACACCCCCAAAAACCACGCGCGGAGTACCACCGCTTGGAGGCGTGACATGACCAGGATCAAGCCACCAATTATATCAAACATAGCATTTAATAATAATCATAGACATAACTGATGTTCAAAACCAAGCATTGTATATGTAGCGGAAGCATTAAATGTAAAACCCAAAACATAAGTATCAATGTGTGAATGTAAAGTGTTTAATAAGCATTCACGTGTTCTTGTCCACAACGACCCGCTTCTCCTCTGGTGCAAGCTCCAAGTATACCTAAGGTCCTGCAAGGCATGCAGCAAATAATCAACAAACTAGTTGAGCGAGTTCACAGAAAGTAAGTTCATAACAGTAATGCGTAAGTTCATGTAGTGGTGAGGGATTCTCACGATTATCCTTAACAATGGGGGATTCCCATCATGGTACTTACTAGACTAGTGCAACCATGTGTTCTTCTTAAACCGAGAACAGGAATACGTACAGGGTTACGCAGGATTTACGTAACGTGTCCTTCCCCGAGGACAGTGGTACGCGTGGGGGCTACGCAGGATTTACGCAGCGTGTCCTTCCGACCCGGAAGACAGTAGAAGGTATTGGGTTACGCAGGATTTACGTAACGTGTCCTCCCGACCCGGGAGACAATTGGCAATTACTGGGTTACGCAGGATTTATGTAACGTGTCCTGACTATCCTGAGGACGATGGTCTATAGTCTAGTGATTGCGTAAGTACGAGTAATCATTCCATATCAAATCATTCCAACCCAATTCCCACCCGGGAATCCCATGCCTTGGCTGTGTGAACTCACCTTGGTTTGCTCGGCAGATACACAATAAAAGGTTCTTGAACTAACAGTGATCAATCACGTCCTAACAGGGTTACCACACAAGTCAGGTTTTGACTTCACGTAATGCACGTATAAAACATACAAGTTAACACGTAGCATGTAAACAGTCAAGAGTATAATGGAATCATACATGTGCGATTAAATCATTAGCCCAAAGTAATCGGCCCAACATATAAACAAGTAGTTCAACATATACGGCCCAAATAGAAAGTCAAACATAAAGGTCTCGGCCCAAGCTAAGCCTTGTGCGATTTAAGGTTGGGCTGCCCGGCCCAGATGAGACAACACAAGTCTTGTGCGATTTAGACAGACTTGTGCGGTCAGTTTGGTTTGTGCGATCGAGCTAGTCCAGCCCAAATTGTACACCCGGCCCAACCTCATCACTTGTGCGATCCTTGTGGTCTTGTACGATCCTGCTAACCCAGCCCAACATATTACCCGGCCCAAAAGTTCAACTAAACATATGATTTGTGCGATCAGGAAATGGGTTGTGCGATCTAAGGTAGTCCGGCCCAAACTGTACACCCGGACCAACATCACACTTGTGCGACTCGGGCACCTTGTGCGTCTGGTATCAGCTTGTGCGAGTGGGTCTTGGGCCTTAAGGCCCAACCGGCAGGATAAGCCCAACAGTTGCACAATTGGACAACTTGTGCGATGCATCAACCCTTGTGTGATCGGTTTGAAAAATCCAGAATTTATGCAATCAGTTACAATCTATCATCAGTTTCCTATTTTTCCTCAATCAATCAACATGATTTCCAGCATATGATTACCCTAATGCCGATCAAACAAGCCTTTTCATCATGAATTCGTTTGAATATTAATAACCCAAAAATCAAGAACACTTATCCAAACACATAAACACATCCGATTCTAACAATCATGAAGTCAATCAATGAACATCAATAAGTTACCAATCCGAAACAGAATCATAGCAACGGATTAACATCACCATGTATTCTATTCTCATTGATTTTACTAATATGAACCCTAATTTATCATCATGCAATTCTAACACATGCGAAAACCACATAACGTCAATCAACAGCCGGTTAGCAACAATTAATCTACTAACATCATACAAACAATCCGACAATCCATAATCAAAGCATCATTTAACAAGCAATTTAATATCAAACACTAACCGGATTACGAGTAGTAAGAATGATCCGAGTAGTAGTCTTGGTGGCCGTCGGTTTCAAGCAAAACGAGAGAGAGCAAAAGTTGTCTAGGGTTTTGTGTGTGTGATAATGTGTTGTAACAAGTGAGAGAACAAAACCCCTTACGGGTGTTTGTTCGTGTGAGAGTAAAGTGGGCCGAACCCTCAATGGGCTGCCCTAATGGTCCGCGTACAAGAATAAGGCCCAAACGGCCTTGTGCGGGTGATGTGAGCTTGTGCGGTTCAAGTGTCTAGTGTTGTGCGGTTCAATTCATACATGTACACATAATATACATCATGCACATAACACAACATTCATTCAATTCAATCATATAATTTAGTTCACATATGCACGTAGCATTACACAAAGTAAGTCTAAAGTTCGAGTTGTCACATGTCTCTCCTGGATCCTCTTGTCATCCTCTAGCCGGATGAACCTGAGTGCCCGAGTTCTTACTTCATCTAGATTTCTGCATGGTGTCATAACAAGATCATCATAGAATAATGAATCCTTAAGCAGTCCCATTTTGAAGGCTTCAACAGCCGTAGCCATATCCAAGTTGGGAATGTCCAAGGATTCTTTACTGAATTTAGTTATATAATCACTTAACGATTCATTATGACTTTGAGTTACCCTATATAAATCACTAGTTAATCTTTCAAATTTTCTACTACAAGAGAATTGGTTATTGAATAAATTAACTAAATTAGCAAATGAAGTAATAGAGTAAGGAGGAAGACTTAGCAGCCATTTAAGAGCTGATCCAGTAAGAGTGGATCCAAATCCTTTACATAGGCATGCTTCCTTTAACTTTTCCGGGATTGGATTGATCTCCATCCTTTCCCTGTATTGTGCTATGTGCTCCTCAGGATCCGTTGTACCATCATACAGCTTCATAGTAGGGATATGGAACCTTTTGGGTACCTCTGCATCACAAATTGGTGGTGCAAAGCGAGATACCTTATGGCTTCCATCTGCAATTTCTAGGTTAGGCTTGACTACCCCTGGAACACTTGAGATCATATCTTTTAGCTTCTGCAACTCCCTGGCCATAGCATGATTGATACCTGTATCCTGCATGAATCCATGGTTAGTGGTAAGATAATTATTTAAAGTGTTACCTCCCATTGGGTTCAAGTTAGTGAATCCATATTGCTGGGATTCTGGGATAACTGAGGGACCAGTGGAAGCAATGGTCTGCATTGGAATGAAGTCCCCTTGATGGACATCTAGACTTCCTGTTTGCAAACTTTTTAGGGATCCTGGCATCTGGAAGGATCCTGGTATCTGGAAGGATCCTGGTATCTGGGATGATCCTGGAACGAAGGAGGATCCTTGACCCTGGGATGATCCTGGAACAAAGTAGGATCCTTGAAACTGCTGTGCTCCCGGACTGGCTCCCGAATTCATGAAGGATCCCATATGCTGGGGATATGATCCTGCCGGCTGAAAGTGTGAGCCTGATGCCTGAGTCATTGCTGCCGATCCGAGGTGCAATCCTCTTGATTCTCCCATAATTTGCACTTCTGGGACTCCCGATGGCTGAGAAGTGATCATTGGAGTATCAAAGCTCAGAGATTTGGGCATCAGTGGGGAATGATCCTCTGCCGCTATCTTTTGCCTTTTGAGGTCTCCAATTTCCCTGAGGATCCTGTCATTAGTTTCATCCTGCCGCTGCATACGATCCTTCATCTGCAAAATCAAAGTAAATACGTCACTAGTACTGGGAGTATAAGAATTCATAGCAGAAGAAGATGGAGGTTTAGAGTTAGTAGGAGTTGGTCTCTTCTCAGCATTCTTCTGGGATCCTGCCGGTGGAGGAGGCAGAGTGTTCTGAGACGAGGTGACTGCAGACATCGCCGTGGACATGTTTTTCAATGATGAAGCCATGTAATTCTTTGAAATGATTTCGTACAAAAGGTTTTCTTATGAATGAAGCACCAATTGCCCCACGGTGGGCGCCAATCTGTTTTGGTCAAAAATCACACAAAGGATAATGCAACCAAACTCTATGTAAACGGGGTATGATGCTTGGTTTGTTGAAAAAGTAAAGGATCACTTTTACTATGAAATATGCAAAGACACAATGATTTATACGAGGAAAAAGCCCTTAATCAATGTATGATCTCCGGCATAAAAAACCTCGGGTGATGGCAACTACCGATCACCAAACTTCAATATAAGAAAAATGGTTACAACTTCGGATGATAATGAGCTGAGTACAAGGATCACTATAGTTTCGAGTGTCTAAGCGTGTGAGAATTGTGTTGTGTGTTCTTCCGAGTGGGGAAGAGTGTTATATATACAAGTGTAGGTGACCTATTTTAGGTAAAAAGACTAATAATCAGCTCATTACCCCTTTAGAAATAAAAGCAAATCTAGCCTAAATTATCGCCCTTAAATCATGCCAAGTTTCCATATCCTTCACAACGTCCATCTCCGATTAAGCACATGCTATAGTTGTAAAGACGCGTCCTTTGATTGTGATGCTTAAGAGCGGATCCTGCTAGATGTCCTGCAAAACAACATTAAATTCAATGAAAGCAACTGTTAGCATGAGGATCCTATGATGGTCCGTGATGTCACACCCCCAAAATCCACACGCGGAGTATCACCGCTTGGAGGCGTGACATGACCAGGATCAAGCCACCAATTATATCAAACATAGCATTTAATAATAATCATAGACATAATTGAGGTTCAAAACCAAACATTGTATGTGTAGCGGAAGCATTAAATGTAAAACCCAAAACATAAATATCAAGGTGTGAATGTAAAAGTGTTTAATAAGCATTCACGTGTTCTTGTCCACAACGACCCGCTTCTCCTCTGGTGCAAGCTCCATGATGTACCTAAGGTCCTGCAAGGCATGCAGCAAATAATCAACAACTAGTTGAGCGAGTTCACAGAAAGTAAGTTCGTAACAGTAATGCGTAAGTTCATCTAGTGGGGGCTTCCCATACATGTATATACTATTGGTGAGGGATTCTCACAGTTATCCTTAACAATGGGGGATTCCCATTATGGTACTTACTAGACTAGTGCAACCATGTGTTCTTCTTAAACCGAGAACAGGAATACGTACTGGGTCACGTAGGCTTTACGTGACGTGCCCTTCCCCGAGGACAGTGGTACGCGTGGGGGCTACGTAGGCTTTACGCAGCGTGTCCTTCCGACCCGGAAGACAGTAGATGGTATTGGGTTACGTAGGCTTTACGCAACGTGTCCTCCCGACCCGGGAGACAAATGGCAAATACTGGGAATCCCATGCCTTGGCTGTGTGAACTCACCTTGGTTTGCTCGGCAGATACACAAAGAGTACAGGTAGCAAGTAAATGGTCAATCCCGTCCTATCACGGTTTTTATACAAGTCAGGTTTTGACTCCAAACAATGCGCATAAACATCATAGCAAACATGTGTGCACGTAACAGACAACATTAGCATTCTCGTGCGTTTCAGGATATATATATATATATATATAAGCCCAATGTACTCGGCCCGAATAACAAAGCCCAATCTAAACAGTTCAAGTATAAAACACTCGGTCCAACAATTAGCACATAACAGCCCAATAACAAAACAGTCCATAACCCAATAGTGTGTGCACGTGCATATGATCTCGAGTCGCAACAAAGGGTTACGAGTCGCAACAGCTAGTTACGAGTCGCAACAGGTGGTCTCGGCTCGTCATGGTCCGGTTACGAGTCGCAACGGGACTCGCAACCATGGTTTCGGCTTGTGCTGTTGTGGTCTCGAGTCGAGATCGTGAGGTCTCGACTCGCAATCTGTGTCGCAACCAAGAGTGTAACTGGTTTCCATAATTCATGCAACAATTATTCCGTGATTCTAGCAAACATCCTTGGCAGTTTCGGAAATCAGATCAAATCAGTTTCATTCCAAAATCAAACACATTCATACACGTTCATAGCATCATCATCAAGAATGCATAATTCGCAATTAATCAAGCATCAAATCGGATCATGTGATTTACAAAATCATAAACTACCATGCAACCTAATCAAACCGATTCTTATTATAGCCGATTACATTGCATCTATTCAGATTTATATTAACACACACCCGGTTCATGTAAACGTGTGGCCGATTAGCAAACATCTTTACCGACAAATCCCAACCAACAACATATAACAAATTAGTAAGAACATAACCAATCATGCTAATCACGAACCCTAGATCAAACATGCAAGGCTATATAATACGCATATCAAAACATCATTAAACAATAATCATCATGCTAGCATAATCAACATACTAACCGGTTACAAGAATATTATCATCAACAACTATCCGAATGGTCATGAATCAAAACATACTAACCGCAATAGAGAGGGGAGAGGGTGATCCGAGTTGTGGGTGTTCCTGCCGCCGGGTTTCAACTCAAGCCGAGAGGGAGAGAGACGAGAGGGAAGTAGGGTTGTGTGTGTGAGTGTTTTGGTAACAATGAGAGAACAAAACCTCCTAACTTGGTATAGTGTTTGCGAGTGGAGAATGGGCCGAGCCCAACTCGGCTGCCTATGGTGTCCGATTACAAGGAGTGGCCCGAAATGGGCTTGTGTGACCAGTTAGCCTTGTGCGATCGGGTTTTAGTGTGTGGTTTGGGCTCGTGCAACACATAACATACATACACACATAAACATAACATATCAAGTATTCATTCAATTAATAACGTTCTCGTAAACACGTATCGTTACACAAAGTAAGTCTAAGGTTCGAGTTGTCACATTATCCCCAACTAATTGGAAATTTCGTCCCGAAATTTGGTATGCACACACTGAGGAAGCTAGGTAAACTGTATTGTTTCACTGATTTTCCTGGGGTGTCACATCCTCCCCCCGTTGATCTGGAATTTCGTCCCGAAATTCCGAAGTAGTAGCTTCAGTCTCAGTAGTGGTTGCATTGGTTCCGAATAACTGGGGGTACTTTTCTGTCATCCTGTCTTCGCGTTCCCAGGTGTACTCTGGGCCACGTTTGGAGTTCCAACGTACTCGAACAAGAGGGATTCTCTTGTTTTTGAGGACCTTCACATCCCGGTCCGTAATTTCAACTGGTTCCTCGACGAACTGCAACCGCTCGTCGATAGTGAGTTCTTTGAAAGGAATGATGAGGTCTTCATCTGATAGGCACTTCTTTAAGTTCGACACATGAAAGACATTGTGAACTGCCACGAGTTCAGCTGGTAGATTCAACTTGTAGGCTACTTTGCCGATTTTCTCAATGATTTCGAATGGTCCGACATACCGCGGATTTAGTTTGCCCCGTTTGCCAAAACGAACCACACCCTTCCAGGGTGAAACTTTTAATAACACCCGGTCCCCGACCTGAAATTCCAACGGCTTTCTACGCTTATCCGCGTAGGCTTTCTGACGGTCGCGTGCTGCCGCCATGCGTTGTCGTATCTGTGCTATCTTTTCTGTGGCGTCCACTACAATCTCTGGACCCGTAATATGACTATCCCCCACCTCTGCCCAACAGAGAGGTGACCGGCATTTACGCCCGTACAATGCCTCGAATGGAGCGGCTTGAATGCTGGTGTGATAACTATTATTATACGAGAACTCCACCAAAGGGAGATGCTTTTCCCAGCCGTTGCCGAAATCGATAACACATGCCCGAAGCATGTCTTCAAGAGTTTGAATCGTTCGCTCAGACTGCCCATCCGTCTGAGGATGATATGCTGTGCTCATGTCTAATCGTGAGCCGAAAGATTTGTGCATCGCTTGCCATAGCTCTGACGTGAATCGTGCATCGCGATCCGAAATGATGGACGTGGGCACCCCGTGCCTCGAAACAACTTCCTTAAGATAGACGTCTGCGAGAGTGGAGAACTTATCCGTTTCCTTTATAGGTAGGAAGTGTGCAGACTTGGTGAGTCGATCCACGATCACCCATATGGTATCATTCCCCTGCTGGGATCTAGGTAGGCCTGTAACAAAATCCATGGAAATTTCTTCCCATTTCCATTGAGGTATCTTAGGCTGCTGAAGTAGGCCAGCTGGTTTCTGATATTCAACCTTGACTCTCGCACAGGTCAAGCATTTTCCAACGTATGTAGCGATGTGGGCCTTCATACTAGGCCACCAATAAGTAGTGCTGATGTCGTGGTACATTTTGTCCGACCCTGGATGTACCGAGTAGCGAGACTTGTGTGCTTCGTCCATCACAAGTTCGCGTAGACCGCCATAAAGTGGGACCCAAATACGCCCCGTTACATAGTAAGCGCCGTCTGCCTTCTGTTCCATTTGTTGTCGTGAGCCGCGTAAGGCTTCAGCTTTGACGTTTTCGGGTTTTAATGCTTCTACCTGAGCATCTCGTATCTGTGCAGGAAGGCTAGACTGAATCGTAAGCTGTAGTGCTCGCACGCACCGTGGTAAAGTGTCTTTCCGACTGAGGGCATCAGCCATAACGTTGGCTTTGCCTGGATGGTACTTGATAGCGCATTCGTAATCGTTCAGTAGTTCAACCCATCGCCGTTGACGCATGTTCAAATCCTTTTGCTTAAGAATATGCTCGAGACTCCTGTGATCAGTGTAAATCGTGCACCTGGTACCGTACAGGTAGTGTCGCCATATCTTAAGTGCGAAAACAACAGCTCCCAGCTCTAAGTCGTGCGTCGTGTAGTTCCGTTCATGAACCTTGAGTTGGCGAGAGGCGTAAGCAAAAACTTTATCCCGCTGCATCAATACACAACCCAGACCCTGTATTGATGCGTCACAATATACCACGAAGTCATCCGTGCCCTCTGGCAATGAGAGAATAGGTGCACTGCAAAGTCTATCCTTTAGGTACTGAAAAGCAGTTTCCTGCGTGTTGCCCCAACCGTAGGTGACACCCTTCTGTGTCAGTAGTGTAAGTGGTTGCGCGATCTTGGAGAAGTCTTTGATAAACCGTCTGTAGTAACCTGCCAAACCTTAGAATTGGCGTATTTCCGTTGGCGTACGTGGTGCAGGCCAGTTTCTGATCGAATCTACCTTGGATGGATCAACATGGATCCCATCCTTGTTCACTACATGGCCTAGAAAGTGGACTTCACGAAGCCAGAAGTCGCATTTCGAAAACTTAGCGTACAGCTGTTCCTTCCGAAGGAGTTCCAATATTAGGCGAAGATGCTGCTCGTGTTCCTCCTGACTCTTGGAGTAGATCAGAATGTCGTCGATGAAAACAATGACGAACTTGTCAAGATAGGGTTTGCACACCCTGTTCATAAGGTTCATAAATACAGCAGGCGCGTTCGTTAACCTGAACGGCATGACAAGAAACACGTAGTGACCATAACGAGTTCTGAAGGCTGTCTTAGAGACGTCCTCCTCCCGGACCCTCAACTGATGATAACCAGACCTCAAGTCTATCTTCGAATAGTAGCACGACCCTTGCAACTGGTCGAATAAGTCGTCGATGCGTGGAAGAGGATAACGGTTCTTCACCGTCACCTTGTTGAGTTCACGGTAGTCGATACACATCCTGAACGTACCGTCTTTCTTTTTCACGAAAAGTACTGGAGCTCCCCATGGCGAAGAGCTTGGACGAATGAAGCCCTTTTCAAAGAGCTCTTGTAGCTGCTTTGACAGTTCCTCCAATTCTGATGGAGCTAGACGATATGGTGCGCGAGCTATGGGTGCTGCTCCTGGAGCGAGCTCGATTTGAAATTCGATCTGACGATGAGGAGGTAATCCAGGTAAGTCTTCAGGAAATACCTGAGGAAAGTCACGTACAATTGGAATATCCTCCAATTTCTTTTCCTTTGCGGATGCGTCTGTAACAAGTGCCAGAATGGCAGTGTGCCCCTTTCGTAAGCATTTCTGAGCCTTCAAGAAAGAGATGATGCCAACCACAGCACCACTCTTGTCACCTTGAACTTCGAGAGGTTCCCGTCCAGAACGTGGAATTCGAATAATCTTCTCACTGCATAGAATTTCTGCCTGGTGTTGGGATAACCAATCCATCCCAATCACGACGTCGAAACTACCCAAAACTATGGGAATGAGATCGATAGAGAAAGCTTGACCAGCTAAGATAAGATTACAACCCTGAACTACATGCGTGGCTTCTAGACTTTTACCGTTAGCTAACTCTACTACATGTTTGGTGGGTAAAAGTGTTGGTGCACGTTTTAGCAGTTGACACATTTTCACAGACATATAGCTTGTATCCGCACCCGAATCAAATAAGATAGTAACATAAATATTGTCGAGGAGAAACTTACCCATAACCACATTGGGATCGTTCACTGCGTCGCCTCGACCTAGTACGAATGCACGTCCCCTTGCCTCGTTGCCGTTGTTGTTTCCCCCGTTGTTGTTGCCGTTGCCCTGGTTATTGTTGTTGCGATTCTGGTTCAACTGAGGACAATCGCGTTTGAAATGACCTTCAGCCCCACACTGGAAACATCCCCGGTTTCCACGCTGTGGCTGCTGTTGCTGCTGTGGGTTCTGTGGAGCTGGTTGTTGAGGTTGCTGGTTCTGATTCGCAGGACGAGGGCTCCTACAGTCCTTAGCCTCGTGCCCCATCTTAAGACACCTTTGACAACGACCCTTGCTGCATGGGCCGCTATGGTGCCTGTTGCAATTGTGACACTTGGGGTGAAATCCCTGATATCTTCCCCGTCTATGACCACCAGAGGATTGCTGACTGGGACTCTGGTAGTGGTCAGTCTTCTGTTGCTGAGCTTGAGACTGAACAGATGCTGAACCTTTACTGGAATCTCCATCCCACTTTCTTTTGCTGTCGCTAGTAGCAGGAGTAGCTGAAGGAGCGACGGTAGCAGTAGCGCTGACACGCTTAGGCAGTTTGTTCTGATCCACTGCCTGGTCGGTGATGCGATGAGCGAGGCGTTGAATATCCTGGATGTTATCGAGATTAGCCGAGGTAACATGGCTCTGTATCTCTGGCGCCAATCCCTTGAGATACATCTCAATGCGCTTGTATGGAGGGTCCACCATGGTTGGACACAGAACGGCCAGCTCATTCGACCGTTTAGTATACGCTTCGATCTCTGACCCAACCATTTTCAAATTATACAGCTCGTCTTCCAGCTTGTGAATATCTTCACGCGTGCAATACTCACGCTTGATGAGTTCCTTGAAATCGTTCCAGGGTGTGGCGTTAGCAGCTGCTAACCCCAGAATTTGCACTTGCGCGTTCCACCAGGTTAGCGCGATTCCTTCTAACGTGCCGGTGGCATACTTGACCTTGCGAGCCTCAGGGCACTCGCACATTTCGAATACTGATTCTAGCTTTTCAAACCAGTGGAGGAGTCCCACTGCCCCCTCTGTGCCGCTGAAGGTACTTGGACGACAGTCCATGAAGTTCTTAAAAGTGCAAACTTGCTGCGCTGGTTGACCTGCTTGAGCAGCTGCAAGTGCCGCAGCAACTTGAGCTTGAACGAGAGCCTCTAGCTGGGCTTGTGTCATGTTAATTCTTCCAGACATGATCTTCATAGTAAAAAGTAACGTAAATGAGAGTGGTTCGCGAGTAGGGCGATGACAGAAAAGTGTAAGCACGTAGGGATTCTCATGCTATAGTATCATGTGTATCTAAACGTAATGCGAGCAAAGTTCTAAGCAGTTCTAGCAAACAGGCAATAAACATAAACCTTATTACCTAGGATGTCGAGTCTTGCACGTGGAGCGAAGCGTCGTTGTGGATTGTTGAGAGCACTGCACTGGTTATAGTCCGGTTTTAATAAAAACGTTTTCCCATATTAAAACCAAGTTCTCTATAACCAATGGCTCTGATACCAATCTGTCACACCCCCAAAATCCACACGCGGAGTACCACCGCTTGGAGGCGTGACATGACCAGGATCAAGCCACCAATTATATCAAACATAGCATTTAATAATAATCATAGACATAATTGAGGTTCAAAACCAAACATTGTATGTGTAGCGGAAGCATTAAATGTAAAACCCAAAACATAAATATCAAGGTGTGAATGTAAAAGTGTTTAATAAGCATTCACGTGTTCTTGTCCACAACGACCCGCTTCTCCTCTGGTGCAAGCTCCATGATGTACCTAAGGTCCTGCAAGGCATGCAGCAAATAATCAACAACTAGTTGAGCGAGTTCACAGAAAGTAAGTTCGTAACAGTAATGCGTAAGTTCATCTAGTGGGGGCTTCCCATACATGTATATACTATTGGTGAGGGATTCTCACAGTTATCCTTAACAATGGGGGATTCCCATTATGGTACTTACTAGACTAGTGCAACCATGTGTTCTTCTTAAACCGAGAACAGGAATACGTACTGGGTCACGTAGGCTTTACGTGACGTGCCCTTCCCCGAGGACAGTGGTACGCGTGGGGGCTACGTAGGCTTTACGCAGCGTGTCCTTCCGACCTGGAAGACAGTAGATGGTATTGGGTTACGTAGGCTTTACGCAACGTGTCCTCCCGACCCGGGAGACAAATGGCAAATACTGGGTTACGTAGGCTTTACGTAACGTGTCCTGACTATCCTAAGGACGATGGTCTATAGTCTAGTGAATGCGTAAGTACGAGTAACTCTTTCAATATCGACATATCCAACCCAATTCCCAACCCGGGAATCCCATGCCTTGGCTGTGTGAACTCACCTTGGTTTGCTCGGCAGATACACAAAGAGTACAGGTAGCAAGTAAATGGTCAATCCCGTCCTATCACGGTTTTTATACAAGTCAGGTTTTGACTCCAAACAATGCGCATAAACATCATAGCAAACATGTGTGCACGTAACAGACAACATTAGCATTCTCGTGCGTTTCAGGATATATATATATATATATATATATATATATATATATATATATATATATATATATATATATATATATATATATATATATATATATAAGCCCAATGTACTCGGCCCGAATAACAAAGCCCAATCTAAACAGTTCAAGTATAAAACACTCGGTCCAACAATTAGCACATAACAGCCCAATAACAAAACAGTCCATAACCCAATAGTGTGTGCACGTGCATATGATCTCGAGTCGCAACAAAGGGGTTACGAGTCGCAACAGCTAGTTACGAGTCGCAACAGGTGGTCTCGGCTCGTCATGGTCCGGTTACGAGTCGCAACGGGACTCGCAACCATGGTTTCGGCTTGTGCTGTTGTGGTCTCGAGTCGAGATCGTGAGGTCTCGACTCGCAATCTGTGTCGCAACCAAGAGTGTAACTGGTTTCCATAATTCATGCAACCATTATTCCGTGATTCTAGCAAACATCCTTGGCAGTTTCGGAAATCAGATCAAATCAGTTTCATTCCAAAATCAAACACATTCATACACGTTCATAGCATCATCATCAAGAATGCAAAATTCGCACTTAATCAAGCATCAAATCGGATCATGTGATTTACAAAATCATAAACTACCATGCAACCTAATCAAACCGATTCTTATTATAGCCGATTACATTGCATCTATTCAGATTTATATTAACACACACCCGGTTCATGTAAACGTGTGGCCGATTAGCAAACATCTTTACCGACAAATCCCAACCAACAACATATAACCAATTAGTAAGAACATAACCAATCATGCTAATCACGAACCCAAGATCAAACATGCAAGGCTATATAATACGCATATCAAAACATCATTAAACAATAATCATCATGCTAGCATAATCAACATACTAACCGGTTACAAGAATATTATCATCAACAACTATCCGAATGGTCATGAATCAAAACATACTAACCGAAATAGAGAGGGGAGAGGGTGATCCGAGTTGTGGGTGTTCCTGCCGCCGGGTTTCAACTCAAGCCGAGAGGGAGAGAGACGAGAGGGAAGTAGGGTTGTGTGTGTGAGTGTTTTGGTAACAATGAGAGAACAAAACCACCTAACTTGGTTTAGTGTTTGCAAGTGGAGAATGGGCCGAGCCCAACTCGGCTGCCTATGGTGTCCGATTACAAGGAGTGGCCCGAAATGGGCTTGTGTGACCAGTTAGCCTTGTGCGATCGGGTTTTAGTGTGTGGTTTGGGCTCGTGCAACACATAACATACATACACACATAATGCACATAAACATAACATATCAAGTATTCATTCAATTAATAACGTTCTCGTAAACACGTATCGTTACACAAAGTAAGTCTAAGGTTCGAGTTGTCACACGTGATCCTGATCCTGGAACTCTGCTGAGGATCACTATCTGCCAAAGAAACAAGGATCACTGGTTAGGATCACACGTGAGGATCATGTATAGTAAAAATCCAGCCCTAACAATAAGGATAACACATCTCCTTTTTCTGGTTTCATCAACGCTGGTGCCGAGGACATGTATTCTTTGAGGGCTTGTAAAGCATTCTCATGTTTTTCAGTCCACTCAAATTTCTTGTTCTTTCTTAGGATGTCATAGAATTCCTTACACCTTTCTGATGATTTGGATATGAATCTGTTTAGAGCTGCTATCCTGCCTGTTAGCCTTTGCACATCCTTAGCGTTGGCAGGGGATTTGATATTCATCAATGCTTTGATTTGTTCCGGGCTTGCTTCAATGCCCCTCTGAGTTACCATATATCCTAAGAATTTGCCTGCTTTAACACCGAAGTGACATTTTGAAGGATTAAGCTTCATGTTATAATTATCAAGGATATCAAATGCTTCCTCCAAGTCCCTTAGGTGATCCTCAGCCTTCTTTGACTTTACTACCATATCGTTTATGTATACTTCCATAGTTTGTCCAATCTGATCTTTGAACATCATGTTTACCAGTCTTTGATATGTTGCACCTGCATTCCTTAATCCAAACGGCATAGCAATATAACAATATAAACCGGTTGGGGTCATAAAAGCCGTATCCTCTTGGTCAGATGGCTCCATCTGAATTTGCTGGAATCCAGACGATGCATCCATAAAGGTTAACAGTTCATGCCTCGCCGTTGCATCCACCATGGAGTCAATGCGGGGTAATGGGAAAGGATCCTTGGGACATGCCTTATTCAAATCAGTGAAATCGACACATACCCTCCACTTTCCGTTTTTCTTTTGAACAACAACCACATTGGCTAGCCATTTTGGATACTTTACCTCTCTAATCATACCTGCTCGAAGTAATCTTTCTACTTCTTCCTGGATAATGGCATTTCTTTCTGGTGCAAACTTCCTCCTTTTTTGATGGATTGGTTTGATTGACCTGTCAATGCCAAGTTTATGAGTGATAATATCCTTAGATATACCTGTCATATCCTCATGTTTCCATGCAAAGTTAGACTTTCTTCTTTTGAGGAAGGATACTATGTCTTCTTTCATCTTGCCAAGGATCCCTGATCCGATATAGATTTTTGACTCAGGATCATTAGGATCTAAAAGGATTTCGTCCACATCCTGTTCTCTCGCCTCCAAGACATTTCTTGGAGGATACTGTAATTGCTATTGCTCCCTTGGCTTCGAGGCTGGTTTCATTGACGAGGTGTAACAATCCTTAGCCTCCTGCTGATCACTGTCGATCTTGATTATTCCCCATGGGCTAGGGAGCTTCACACATTGATGGTAGGTGGATGGGACTGCCTTCATATCGTGTATCCATGGCCTGCCAAGGATAACATTACAACAAGACAAACAGTCAATAACACAAAATTTTTGATAATTATGTAATCCTTCCACATAAATTGGGAGTTTGATGTCCCCCAGGGTTTTCTTAGTTTCGCCACTAAATCCTACAAGCACGGAGGATCTTGGTGTGATATCTGATTCAGGGATACCCATTTTCTTCAGAACATCAAGCTGGATAATGTTTACTGAGCTTCCTCCGTCAATAAGGATCCTGCGGACAAAATGGTTAGAAATAAAAAGAGTAATAACTAAACTATCATGATGAGGATCCTGAATGTTAATGCGATCATCCTCATCAAAGGTTATCGCTTTTCCTTCCGAGACACTTGTTGTTCGAATAGGCCTGTCTCCGTTATCCATTTTAGCTTCCTTTGCATGCCTTTTAGCTGCTGAGAAGGATGTACCACAGATGTCTGATCCTCCAGAAATAAAGTTGATCACTTGTGCATTTGCCGGAGGGGCTGGAGCTTTTTCAGGGATCCTTTCAGGATCCTGAGTCCTTTGCTTTTTTCTTCCCAACAACTCTTTTAAATGTCCCTTGCTTAGCAGATATCCAATTTCCTTTCTTAATGCGATGCATTCTTCGGTTAAATGCCCAAAATCCTCGTGGTATGTGTTAGGGCTGGATTTTTATTATACGCGATCCTTACACGTGATCCTAACCAGTGATCCTTGTTACTTTGGCAGACAGTGATCCTCAGCAGGACTTCAGGATCAGGATCATGGACCATCAAAGGATCCTCATGCTAACAGTTGCCTTCGTTTAAAACAATGTTATTTTGCAGGAACATCTAGCAGGATACGCTCTTAGCATCATAATCAAGGGACGCGTCTTCACAATTATAGCATGAGCTTAATCAAAGATAGACGTTGCAAAGGATATGGAAACTTAGCTTGATTTATGGGCGGCAATTTAGGCTAGATTGTTTTTGTTTCTAAAGGGGTAATGAGCTGATTATTAGTCTTCTTACCTAAAATAGGTCACCTAAACTTGTATAAATACCACTCTTCCTCATTTGGAAAAACACACGACGACACACAACACAATTCTCACACGCTTAGACACTCGAAACTATAGTGATCCTTGTACTCAGCTCATTATCATCCAAAGTTGTAACTATTTTTCTTATATTGAAGTTTGGTGATCGGTAGTTGCCATCACCCGAGGTTTTTTATGCCGGAGATCATACATTGATCAAGGGCTTTTTCCTCGTATAAATCATTGTGTCTTTGCATATTTCATACTAAAGTGATCCTTTACTTTTTCAATAAACCAAGCATCATACCCCGTTTACATAGAGTTTGGTTGCATTATCCTTGTGTGATTTTTTGACCAAAACAGTTTGGCGCCCACCGTGGGGCAATTGGTGCTTCATTCATAAGAAAACTCTTTGTTCAAAATCATTTCGAAGAATTACATGGCTTCATCATTGAAAAACATGTCCACGGCAATGTCTGCAATCACCTCATCTAAGAACACTCTGCCTCCTCCACCGGCAGGATCCCAGAAGAATGCTGAGAAGAGACAAACTCCTACTAACTCTAAACCTCCATCTCCTTCTGCTATGAATTCTTATATTCCCAGTACTAGTGATGTATTTACTTTGATTTTGCAGATGAAGGATCGTATGCAGCAGCAGGATGAAACTAATGAAAGGATCCTCAGGGAAATTGGAGATCTCAAAAGACAGAAGAAAACGGCCAAGGATCATTCCCCACTAATGCCCAAGTCTTTGAGCTTTGATACTCCAATGATTACTTCTCAGCCATCAGGAATTCCAGACGTGCAAATTATGGGAGAATCAAGAGGATTGCACCTCGGATCGACAGCAATGACTCAGGCATCAGGCTCACACTTTCAGCCGGCAGGATCCTATCCCCAGCATATGGGATCCTTCATGAATTCGGGAGCCTATCCGGGAGCACAGCAGTTTCAAGGATCCTACTTCGTTCCAGGATCATCCCAGGTTCAAGGATCCTCCTTCGTTCCAGGATCATCCCAGGTTCAAGGATCCTCCTTCGTTCCAGGATCATCCCAGGTTCAAGGATCCTCCTTCGTTCCAGGATCATCCCAGATACCAGGATCCTTCCAAATACCAGGATCCTTCCAAATGCCAGGATCCCTAAAAAATTTGCAAACAAGAAGTCTAGATGTCCATCAAGGGGACTTCATTCCAATGCAGACCATTGCTTCCACTGGTCCCTCCGTTATCCCTGAATCCCAGCAATATGGATTCACTAACTTGAACTCAATGGGAGGTAACACTTTAAATAATCATCTTACTACTAACCATGGATTCATGCAGGATACAGGTGTCAATCATGCTATGGCCAGGGAATTGCAGAAGCTAAAAGATATGATCTCAAGTGTTCCAGGGGTAGTCAAGCCTATCCCGGAGATTGCAGATGGAAGCCACAAGGTATCTTGCTTTGCACCACCAATTTGTGATGCAGAGGTACCCAAAAGGTTCCATATCCCTACTATGAAGCTGTATGATGGCACAACGGATCCAGAGGAGCACATAGCACAATACAGGGAGAGGATGGAGATCAATCCTATCCCAGAAAAGTTGAAGGAAGCATGCCTATGTAAAGGATTTGGATCCACTCTTACTGGATCAGCTCTTAAATGGCTGCTAAGTCTTCCCCCTTACTCTATTACTTCATTTGCCAATTTAGTTAATTTATTCAATAACCAATTCTCTTGTAGTAGAAAATTTGAAAGATTAACTAGTGATTTGTACAGGATAACTCAAAATCATAATGAATCATTTAGGGATTATATAACTAAATTTAGTAAAGAATCCTTGGACATTCCCAACTTGGATATGGCTACGGCTGTTGAAGCCTTCAAAATGGGACTGCTTAAGGATTCATTATTCTATGATGATCTTGTTATGACACCATGCAGGAATCTAGATGAAGTAAGAACTCGAGCACTCAGGTTCATCCGGCTAGAGGATGACAAGAGGATCCAGGAGAGACAAGTAGGATCCTCAAAACAGGAGAAGCAAGGATCCTCCTTCAAGAACAACAAATTCAAATCCTACCATAGAAATGAGAACCAGAATGTGCATGCTGTTGACCAAGAAGAGGATGATGAAGATTATCCTCCAATCTCAGAATATTGTTTTTCCGTTGATAATCATGAACTAATCCTTGCAATGCAGAATCTAGGCGAAAAAGCTAGGTGGCCCAGGAAGAATGATAAACCATCCAGGACTAAAGACAAGTCAAAATGGTGTGCATACCATGAGGATTTCGGGCATCTAACTGAAGAATGCATAGCTTTAAGAAAAGAGATTGGATATCTGTTAAGCAAGGGGCACCTAAAAGAATTATTGGGAAGAAAAAAGCAAAGGACTCAGGATCCTGAAAGGATCCCTGAGAAGGCTCCAGCACCTCCGGCAAATGCACAAGTGATCAACTTTATTTCCGGAGGATCAGACATCTGTGGTACATCCTTCTCGGCGGCCAAAAGGCATGCAAAGGAGTCAAAAATGGATAATGGAGAAAGGCCTATTAGAACATCAAGTGTCTCAGAGGGGAAGATAATAACGTTTGATGAGGATGATCGCATCAATATTCAGGATCCTCATCATGATAGTTTAGTTATTACTCTCTTTATCTCTAACCATTTTGTCCGCAGGATCCTTATCGATGGAGGAAGCTCAGTGAACATTATCCAGCTTGATGTTCTGAAGAAAATGGGTATCCCAGAATCAGACATCACACCAAGATCCTCCGTGCTTGTAGGATTCAGTGGAGAAACGAAGAAAACTCTGGGGGACATCAAACTCCCAATCTACGTGGAAGGATTACATAATTATCAGAAATTTTGTGTTATTGACTGTTTGTCTTGTTGCAACGTTATCCTTGGCAGACCTTGGATACATGATATGAAAGCAGTCCCATCCACCTACCATCAATGTGTGAAGCTCCCTAGCCCATGGGGAATAATCAAGATCGACAGTGATCAGCAGGAGGCTAAGGATTGTTATACCTCATCCATGAAGCCAACCTCGAAGCCAAGGGAGCAATAGCAATTACAGTATCCTCCGAGGAATGTCTTGGAGGCAAGGAAACAAGATGTGGACGAAATCCTCTTGGATCCTAGTGATCCTGAATCAAAAATCTATATCGGATCAGGGATCCTTGGCAAGATGAAAGAAGACTTAATATCCTTCCTCAAAAGAAGAAAATCTACCTTTGCTTGGAAACATGAAGATATGACAGGTATATCTAAGGATATCATTACTCACAAACTTGGCATTGACAGGTCTATCAAACCAATCCATCAAAAAAGGAGGAAGTTTGCACCAGAAAGGAATGCCATTATCCAAGAAGAAGAAGAGAGACTACTTCGAGCAGGTATGATCAGAGAGGTAAAGTATCCAAAATGGTTAGCCAATGTGGTCGTTGTCCAAAAGAAAAACGGAAAGTGGAGGGTATGTGTCGATTTCACTGATCTGAATAAGGCATGTCCCAAGGATCCTTTCCCATTACCCCACATTGACTCCATGGTGGATGCAACAGCGGGGCATGAACTGTTGACCTTTATGGATGCATCATCTGGATTCCAACAAATTCAGATGGCACCATCTGACCAAGAGGATACAGCCTTTATGACCCCAACAGGTTTGTATTGTTATATTGCCATGCCTTTTGGATTAAGAAATGCAGGTGCAACATATCAAAGGCTGGTGAATATGATGTTCAAAGATCAAATTGGACAAACTATGGAAGTATACATAGATGATATGGTAGTCAAGTCAAAGAAAGCTGAGGATCACCTAAGGGATTTGGAGGAAGCATTTGATATCCTTGATAATTATAACATGAAGCTTAATTCTTCAAAGTGCCACTTTGGTGTTAAGGCAGGTAAATTCCTAGGATATATGGTAACTCAGAGGGGCATTGAGGCAAGTCCGGAGCAAAGTAAAGCACTAGTAAACATCAAATCCCCTGCCAATGCTAAGGATGTGCAAAGGCTAACAGGCAGGATAGCAGCTCTGAACAGGTTCATATCAAAATCCTCAGAAAAATGTAAAGAATTTTACGATATCCTAAGGAAGAACAAGAAGTTTGGATGGACTGAGAAACATGAGAATGCTTTACAAGCCCTTAAAGAATATATGTCCTCAGCACCAGCATTATCAAAACCCGAAAAAGGAGATGTGTTATCCTTATATTTGGCGGTATCCTCAACCGCTGTAAGCGCTGTCCTTGTTAAGGATCATGAAGGTACACAATATCCTATCTACTATGTAAGTAAGAGTTTACTTGATGCCGAATCCAGGTACTCACACCTCGAAAAACTTATTCTTGCATTAATCATGGCATCAACTAAGCTAAGGCATTATTTTGAAACCCATACTATTGTTGTTAGAACTAACTTTCCAATTAAGAATGTCCTCAGGAAACCAGAGATGTCAGGAAGAATGGCTAAGTGGGCAGTAAAGCTTAGTGCCCATGATATAAGATATGAGCCAAGAACAGCCATTAAATCCCAAGCACTAGCTGACTTTGTGGCTGATTTCAGTAGTGATCTACAAAGAGAAGCAGAATTGGAGGTCCAATAGCTGGATAAGACCAAGGATCCTTGGATACTACACACTGATGGATCCTCAAATGTCAAGGGCACAGGGCTCGGGATACTACTAAAATCGCCACAGGGGGACATAATACCCCACTCCATAGCCTGTGAGTTCCAAGCAACTAACAATGAGGCTGAATGTGAAGCCTTAATTGCTGGCTTACAAATTGCTAAGGATATGGGGGTGAAATATCTTAAAGTATATGTAGACTCATTATTGATCACTAATCACTTTAATGGATCCTATGCTGTTAAAGGTGAAAAACTAACCAAATATTTAGAGATAGTCAAGGAATTGGCACTCTCTTTTGTCTCTTTCAGCTTAACACAGGTACCAAGGGAGGATAAGACGGAAGCTGATACATTGGCCAACTTAGGATCATCTTTAAAAATTCCAGAAGACATAAGTATCCCTATCATCCATATCCTGGCTCGTGCTATTGAAAATCAAGTGGCCATGGAAATAGAAGAGGATACTGCAGTAATCCCTAGTGAAGAAGCTCAATCTTATGCAGGATCATGGGTCTCACCAATCATGAAATACTTGCAACACGGAGAGATCCCGGTGGGAGAAAATCCTAGAGCTTTCAGGATCAAGGTATCTCAATTTACAATCTTAAATAATATGCTATATAAACGATCCCTTGCAGGACCATATTTAAGATGTATTGAGGATCCTGAAATTGAAGAAGTGTTGAGAGACTTCCATGAAGGAGATTGTGGAAACCACACTGGGGGCAGGGCATTATTCTCAAGGATCCTTAGAACAGGATACTACTGGCCAACCATGAAAAGGGATGTTGTAGAATATGCTAGGAAATGTGATCCTTGTCAAAGACACAGCAATATCCTTCATCAACCAGCTGAATTGCTACACCCCATACCATCCTCTTGGCCATTCATGAGATGGGGGATGGATATAGTTGGCAAGCTCCCTAAAGCACCTGGTGGAAAAGTATTTATGCTTGCCATGACTGACTACTTCTCTAAGTGGATAGAAGCTGAAGCTTTTGCTCAAGTCAGAGAAAAAGAAGTTATATCCTTTATCAAAAGAAACATTATAACTAGATTTGGCATTCCCTCTGAAATTGTATGTGATAATGGTTCCCAATTCATTGGAAGCAGAACTACTAACTTTTGTGACAGTTGGGGAATCAAGATGATAACATCAACACCAGTTCATCCACAAGCCAATGGCCAAGCAGAATCATCCAACAAGATCATCATCAACAATCTAAAGAAGAAGCTAGGATCCAAGAAGGGAAAATGGGCAGAGGAGTTACCTTATGTGCTATGGGCTGATAGAACAACTCCCAAGAATGCCACTGGTCAAACACCTTTTTCTTTAGTATTTGGGGCAGAAGCAGTGATCCCAACAAAGATGGTGATCCCAACTGCTAGAACAAGTGCTCGTGATCCTGAAGAAAATGCTGCAATCCTGGCTCAGGATTTGGAAACTATTGAGGAAGTCAGGGATCTGGCTAGGATAAGGATGGCAAGCTACCAACAAAGAATGGCTGGTGCTTACAACAAAAATGTTAGGATAAGGAAGTTCCAAGTCGGAGATATGGTGTTGAGAAAAACATTCCAAAACACTATTAATCCTGCTGACGGGAAGTTAGCACCAAAGTGGGAAGGCCCTTACTTGATTGAAGCTGAAGCAGGAAATGGGGCATACAGGTTGCTAACCATGGAAGGAAATTTGTTACCAAGAGCCTGGAATGCTGTTCACTTGAAGAAATATTTCATGTGAACATGATCCTTCAAGCATGTGATCCTTATATTGAAGTATCCTTGAAGGATCCCGATGACATCAGTGATCCTTACTCTGGTAATGTGCTTATCCTAAAACTATTACATTTCCTTACTTTTTACCAAAGGATAAGGATCCTGTATCCTTCATCCTCTTCTCACGAACAATTTGAGTTATGATAGTTCAGGTATCTACGGCATATCGTCAAGAATCTTCAAAAGCAACGCAGATCCTTGGGCTTGTCCCCAGTTATCCTTGGGATTATCCCCAGTTTCCGCCAGCAGCGCACGATGATCCTGATATAGTTCACGTCTTTGGGACCAGTACCCACTTCCGGGGCTGACAACCTCATCGTACTGGCTATACCCAGGATCCTCCGTATAATGGTAGACGTACCATACATCCGTTCCTAAGGTTTCTAACGTTTTCACGTTAGCTAAGGTTTTGACATCTTCATGTCACTAAGTTTGGATAGTCGCCAGTAAGGGCCATACTCCAGTTTACATACTGTTAGGGCTGGATTTTGTTATAGGTGATCCTTACACATGATCCTAACCAGTGATCCTTGTTTCTTTGGCAGACAGTGATCCTCAGCAGAACTTCAGGATCAGGATCATGGGACATTATGGTGATCCTCATACTAACGGCTACTTCCGCTCAATACAATATTGTTTTGCAGGAACATCTAGCAGGATATGCTCTAGACATCATGATCCAGGGACGCGTCTTCACAAATATGGCAAGAGCTTAATCGAAGAAAGACGTTGCACAGGATATGGAAACTAGGCTTGATTTATGGGCGGCTATTTAGGCTAGATTGTATCTCATTTCTAAAGGGGTAATGAGCTGAATATTAGTTTAGCTACCTAAAATAGGTCACCTACACATGTATAAATACCACTCTTCCTCATTCGGAAGAACACACACGACATACAACGCAACTCTCACACACTTAGACACCAAAAGCAATAGTGATCCTTGTACTCAGCTCATTATCATCCAAAGTTGTAATCACATTTTTGTTATATTGAAGTTGGTGATCGGTAGTTGCCATCACCCGAGGTTTTTTATGCCGGAGATCATTCATTGATCAAGGGCTTTTTCCTCGTATAAATCATCGTGTCTTTGCATCTTTATCACAGAAGTGATCCTTTACTTTCATAATCAATCAAGCATCACACCCCGTTTTCATAAAGTTTGGTTACATTATCCTTGTGTGATTTTTGACCAAAACAGTTTGGCGCCCACCGTGGGGCAATTGGTGCTTCATTCATAAGAAAAATCTTTTGTTCGAAATCATTGGAAAGAGTTACATGGCTTCATCATTGAAGAACACGTCCACGGCGATGTCTGCAGTCACCTCATCACAGATCACCTTGCCTCCTCCACCGGCAGGATCTCAGAAAAATACTGAGAAGAGATCAACTCCCACCTTCTCTAAACCTCTATCTTCTTCTGCTATGAATTCTTCTATTCCCAGTACTAGTGATGTATTTGCTTTAATTTTGCAGATGAAGGATCGTATGCAGCGGCAAGATGAAACTAACGAAAGGATCCTCAGGGAAATTGGAGATCTCAAAAGACAAAAGAAAGCGGCAGAGGATCACTCCCCACTGATGCCCAAATCCTTGAGCTTCGATACTCCAATGATCACTTCCCAGCCATCAGGGATCCCGGACGTGCAAATCATAGGGGAGTCAAGAGGATCACATCTCAACTCGGCAGCAATGACTCAGACATCAGGCTCACATTTTCAGCCAGTAGGATCCTATCCTCAGAACATGGGATCCTTCATGAATTCAGGAGCCTATCCGGGGGCACAGCAGTTTCAAGGATCCTACTTTGTTCCAGGATCATCCCAGGTTCAAGGATCCTCCTTTGTTCCAGGATCATCCCAGGTTCAAGGATCCTCCTTCGTTCCCGGATCATCCCAGACACCAGGATCCTTCCAGATACCAGGATCCCTAAAAAGTTTGCAAACAGGAAGTCTAGATGTCCATCAAGGGGACTTCATTCCAATGCAGACCATTGCTTCCACTGGTCCCTCCGTTGTTCCAGAATCCCAGCAATATGGGTTCCCTAACTTGAACCCAATGGGAGGTAACACTTTAAATAATTATCCTACCACTAACCATGGATTCATGCAGGATACAGGTACCAATCATGCTATGGCCAGGGAGTTGCAGAAGCTAAAAGATATGATCTCAAGTGTTCCAGGGGTAGTCAAGCCTATCCCAGAGATTGCGGATGGAAGCCACAAGGTATCCCGTTTTGCACCACCAATTTGTGATGCAGAGGTACCCAAAAGGTTCCATATCCCTACCATGAAGTTGTATGATGGCACAACGGATCCAGAGGAGCATATAGCACAATACAGGGAGAGGATGGAGATCAATCCTATCCCAGAAAAATTGAAGGAAGCATGCCTATGTAAAGGATTTGGATCCACTCTTACTGGATCAGCTCTTAAGTGGCTGCTAAGTCTTCCCCCTTACTCTATTACTTCATTTGCCAATTTAGTTAATTTATTCAATAACCAATTCTCTTGTAGTAGAAAATTTGAAAAATTAACTAGTGATTTGTACAGGATAACTCAAAATCATAATGAATCATTAAGGGATTATATAACTAAATTTAGTAAAGAATCCTTGGACATTCCCAACTTGGATATGGCTACGGCTGTTGAAGCCTTCAAAATGGGACTGCTTAAGGATTCATTATTCTATGATGATCTTGTTATGACACCATGCAGGAATTTAGATGAAGTAAGAACTCGAGCACTCAGGTTTATCCGGCTAGAGGATGACAAGAGGATCCAGGAAAGACAAGTAGGATCCTTAAAACCGGAGAAGCAAGGATCCTCCTTCAAGAGCAACAAATTCAAATCCTACCATAGGAATGAGAACAAGAATGTGCATGCTGTAGACCAGGAAGAGGATGATGAAGATTATCCTCCAATCTCAGAATATTGTTTCTCCGTTGATAATCATGAACTGATCCTTGCAATGCAGAATCTAGGTGAAAAAGCCAGATGGCCCAGGAAGAATGATAAACCATCCGGGACTAAAGATAAGTCCAAATGGTGTGCATACCATGAGGATTTCGGGCATCTGACTGAAGATTGCATAGCCTTAAGAAAAGAAATTGGATACCTGCTAAGCAAGGGGCATCTAAAAGAATTGTTGGGGAGAAAAAAGCAAAGGACCCAGGATCCTGAAAGGATCCCTGAAAAGGCTCCAGCACCTCCGGCAAACGCACAAGTGATTAACTTTATATCCGGAGGATCAGACATCTGTGGTACATCCTTTTCAGCGGCAAAAAGACATGCAAAAGAATCAAAAATGGATAATGGAGAAAGGCCTATTAGAACCTCAAGTGTCTCAGAAGGGAAGATGATAACATTTGATGAGGATGATCGCATTAACATTCAGGATCCTCACCATGATAGTTTAGTTATCACCCTCTTTATCTCTAACCATTTTGTCCGCAGGATCCTTATTGACGGAGGGAGCTCAGTGAACATTATCCAGCTTGATGTCTTGAAGAAGATGGGAATCCCAGAATCAGACATCACACCAAGATCCTCCGTGCTTGCAGGATTCAGTGGGGAAACGAAGAAAACTCTGGGGGACATCAAACTCCCAATCTACGTGGAAGGATTACATAATTACCAAAAATTTTGTGTTATTGACTGTTTATCTTGTTGCAACGTTATCCTTGGCAGGCCTTGGATACATGATATGAAAGCAGTCCCATCTACCTACCATCAATGTGTGAAGCTCCCTAGCCCATGGGGAATAATCAAGATCGATAGTGACCAGCAGGAGGCTAAGGATTGTTATACCTCATCTATGAAGCCAACCTCGAAGCCAAGGGAGCAATAGCAATTACAGTATCCTCCAAGGAATGTCTTGGAGGCAAGGGAACAAGATGTAGATGAAATCCTCTTGGATCCTAGTGATCCTGAATCAAAAATCTATATCGGATCAGGGATCCTTGGCAAGATGAAAGAAGACCTGATATCCTTCCTCAAAAGAAGAAAATCTACCTTTGCTTGGAAACATGAAGATATGACAGGTATATCTAAGGATATTATTACTCACAAACTTGGCATTGACAGGTCTATCAAACCAATCCATCAAAAAAGGAGGAAGTTTGCACCAGAAAGGAATGCCATTATCCAAGAAGAAGTAGAGAGACTACTTCGAGCAGGTATGATCAGAGAGGTAAAGTATCCAAAATGGTTAGCCAATGTGGTTGTTGCCCAAAAGAAAAACGGAAAATGGAGGGTATGTGTCGACTTCACTGATCTGAATAAGGCATGTCCCAAGGATCCTTTCCCATTACCCCACATTGACTCCATGGTGGATGCAACAGCGGGGCATGAACTGTTAACCTTTATGGATGCATCATCTGGGTTCCAACAAATCCAGATGGAACCATCTGACCAAGAGGATACAACCTTTATGACCCCAACCGGTTTATATTGTTATATTGCCATGCCTTTTGGACTAAGAAATGCAGGTGCAACATATCAAAGGCTGGTAAATATGATGTTCAAAGATCAAATTGGAAAAACTATGGAGGTGTACATAGATGATATGGTGGTCAAGTCAAAGAAAGCTGAGGATCACCTAAGGGACTTAGAAGAAGCATTCGATATCCTTGATAATTACAATATGAAACTTAATCCTTCAAAATGCCATTTTGGTGTTAAGGCAGGAAAGTTCTTAGGATACATGGTAACCCAGAGGGGCATTGAAGCAAGCCCGGAACAAATCAAAGCATTAATAAATATCAAATCCCCTGCCAATGCCAAGGATGTTCAAAGACTGACAGGCAGGATAGCAGCTTTGAACAGATTCATATCGAAATCCTCAGAGAGATGCAGAGAATTTTACGATATCCGAAGGAAGAATAAGAAGTTCGAATGGACTGAGAAGCATGAGAATGCTTTACAAGCCCTAAAAGAGTATATGTCCTCAGCACCAGCATTAGTAAAACCGGAAAAAGGAGATGTGTTATCCTTATATCTGGCGGTATCCTCAACCGCTGTAAGTGCTGTCCTTGTTAAGGATCACGAAGGTACACAATATCCTATCTACTATGTAAGTAAAAGTCTACTTGATGCCGAATCCAGGTACTCACACCTCGAAAAACTTATCCTTGCATTAATCATGGCATCGACTAAGTTAAGACATTATTTTGAATCCCATACTATTGTTGTTAGAACTAATTTTCCAATTAAGAATGTCCTCAGGAAACCAGATATGTCAGGGAGAATGGCTAAGTGGGCAGTAAAGCTTAGCGCCCATGATATAAGATACGAACCAAGAACAGCTATTAAATCTCAAGCACTAGCTGACTTTGTGGCTGATTTCAGTAGTGATCTACAAAAAGGAGCAGAATTGGAGGTTCAGCAGCTGGATGAGACCAAGGATCCTTGGATACTACACACTGACGGATCCTCAAATATCAAAGGCACAGGGCTAGGGATCCTACTAAAATCGCCACAGGGGGACATAATACCCCACTCCATAGCTTGTGAGTTCCAAGCAACTAACAATGAGGCTGAGTATGAAGCCTTAATTGCTGGCTTACAAATTGCTAAGGATATGGGGGTAAAGTATCTTAAAGTATATGTAGATTCATTATTGATCACTAATCACTTTAACGGATCCTATGCTGTTAAAGGTGAAAAACTAACCAAATATTTAGAGATAGTCAAAGAATTGGCACTCTCTTTTGTTTCTTTCAGCTTGACACAGGTACCAAGGGAGGAGAACACAGGGGCTGATGCATTGGCCAACCTAGGATCATCCTTGAAGATTCCAGAAGATATAAGTATCCCTATCATCCATATCCTGGCTCCTGCTATTGAAAATCAGGTGGCCATGGAAATAGAAGAGGATACTGCAATGATCCCTAGTGAAGAAGCCCAATCTTATTCAGGATCATGGATCTCACCAATTGTGAGATACTTGCAACATGGGGAGATTCCGACGGGAGAAAATCCTAGAGCTTTCAGGATTAAGGTATCTCAATTTACAACTTTGAATAATGTATTATATAAGCGATCTCTTGCAGGACCATATTTGAGATGTATCGAGGATCCTGAAATCAAGGAAGTGTTGAAAGAATTCCATGAAGGAGATTGCGGAAACCACACTGGGGGCAGGGCATTATTCTCAAGGATCCTTAGAACAGGATACTACTGGCCAACCATGAAAAGGGATGCTATACAGTATGCTAAGAAGTGTGATCCTTGCCAAAGACATAGCAATATCCTCCATCAGCCAGCTGAATTTTTACACCCAATACCATCCTCTTGGCCATTCATGAGATGGGGAATGGATATAGTTGGCAAGCTCCCTAAAGCACCTGGTGGAAAAGTATTTATGCTTGCCATGACTGACTATTTTTCTAAGTGGATAGAAGCTGAAGCCTTCGCTCAAGTCAGAGAAAAGGAAGTCATATCCTTCATTAAAAGAAACATTATAACTAGATTTGGCATTCCCTCTGAAATTGTATGTGATAATGGCTCCCAATTCATTGGAAGCAGAACCACTAACTTTTGTGACAGTTGGGGAATCAAGATGATAACATCAACACCAGTTCATCCACAAGCCAATGGTCAAGCAGAATCATCCAACAAGATCATCATCAACAATCTGAAGAAGAAGCTAGGATCCAAGAAGGGGAAATGGGCAGAGGAGTTACCTTATGTGCTATGGGCTGATAGAACAACTCCCAAGAATGCCACTGGTCAAACACCTTTCTCCTTAGTATTTGGGGCAGAGGCAGTGATCCCAACAGAGATGGTGATCCCAACTGCTAGAACAATTGCTCGTGATCCTGAAGAAAATGCTGCAATCCTAGCTCAGGATTTGGATACTATTGAGGAAATCAGGGATCTAGCTAGAATAAGGATGGCAAGCTACCAACAAAGAATGGCTGGTACCTACAACAAAAATGTCAGGATAAGGAAGTTCCAAGTCGGAGATATGGTGTTGAGAAAAGCATTTCAAAATACTATCAATCCTGCTGACGGGAAGCTAGCACCAAAATGGGAAGGCCCCTACTTGATTGAAGCTGAAGCAGGAAAGGGGGCATACAGGTTGCTAACCATGGAAGGAAACTTGTTACCAAGAGCCTGGAATGCTGTTCACTTAAAAAAATATTTCACGTAAACATGATCCTTCCTGCATGTGATCCTTACATTGAAGTATCCTTGAAGGATCCCGGAGATATCAGTGATCCTAACTCTGGTAATATGCTTATCCTAAAACTATTGCATTTTCTTACTTTTTACCTAAGGATAAGGATCATGTATCCTTCATCCTCTACTCACAAACCATTTGAGTTATGATAGTTCAGGTATCTTCAGCAAATCGTCAAAGATCTCCAAAAGCACCACAGATCCTTGGGTCCAACCCCAGTTTTCCTTGGGATTATCCCCAGTTTCCGCCAGCAGCGCATGATGATCCTGGTATAGTTCACGTCTTTGGGACCAGTACCCACTTTCGGGGCTGACAACCTCATCGTACTGGCTATACTTAGGATCCTACGTATAATGGTAGACGTACCATACATCCGTTCCTAAGGTTTCTAACGTTTTCACGTTAGCTAAGGTTTTGACATTCTCATGTCACTAAGTTTGGATAGTTGCCAGAAAGGGCCATACTCCAGTTTACATACGATCCTTTGGGCTTGTCCCCAGTTATCCTTTGGGCTTGTCCCCAGTTATCCTTTGGGCTTGTCCCCAGTGATCCTCTGGGATCATTCTCAGTTATCCTTTGGGCATGTCCCCAGTTACTAATTTATCTTTTACATTGGCTTAGTCCCAAGTTATATCTCACTTTTCAGGTTTTGGAAGTCTAAACATATAAGGGTCCTTAATCCTTATTAACTATCAAAGTCTTATCTATGATTGTCTTGATTGAAGGTTAGGATCCTAACGTGGATCCTCAGGTATGATCCTTGACTATTTTTGATTATACTCTTTATCCTAACCAACCTTTATACTTTGACAACCAAACCTATGATCCTTGAACTAAAATACTTTGAATATTTTCAATATCAGGATATTTGATCTAGGATCATATCCTAAATTTATTAAATATATTTTCAACTCTTGCAAATATATTACAAAGACAACTAAGAAACAAGAAGATAAGGATAACAACACGAGATAAGCCAGAAAAGTTAAGTTATATTATTAAACAAAAGGATCATTAACCCTTTCAAAAAGTTGTCAAAATTGCCAACCCACATTTCTACCAGCAAAACGTGGCCCGTCCACATGGGTTGGCAAAGGGTGTCCATTGTCTATGCGGTCTTAGCATTGTGCAGGAAAATTAAAGCGGCAGGATCACAAAGGCTTCATCCCCCAAACAGAGGATCCCTCCACCTTTTGTAATCCTACCTATTGTTCAAAGGATCCAGGATCCTTAACCCTAAGAAACTATTGTTCAGAGATTACAGACCATAATTGTCTCAAACCATCAACAACCACAAAAAAAACACTACCAAACCTAAAAAATTGGGCTCCGGCCTAGTCAACAATATCCATCGTCGCCCAATCATGCAGCCTACTCCTTCGCTGCTTCGTCACCACCAGCATCTCCGCCTTGATCCTTCTCAGCACCACCACCTTCAAGCATAGGGATATCCTCAACATCATCGTCATCCTCCAACTCTGCTAGCCTTGCCTTCCAGCCTTCAATATCCCATGTGCTCTTATCAAAGGAAGGATCCTGAGCCTCCGTGGCCATCTGCAGTTGTATCTTGTACATAGCTATCGCGGCAGAGACTTTAGCATCCTGAGTAATGTCATGCTTCTCATATTCGAACTTGATCAATGCTTTGACAGCCTCATCCTTAACGGCCCGGATCTTCTTCTCAAGATCAGTGATCTTGAGATCCTTCAGCACACCCATTTGATGAAGGTCGGCAATCTGGCGATCCTGATCTTCAACGTGGCTAACATAAGATTCTATTTCAGTAAGTTTCTGCAAAAACAACAGGATATAACGTCAGACACGGGTGATCCTCAAAAACCATCAGGATAACCAACAGGGGCAGTGATCCTGACCTCGTTGACAGAATCAAGAAATTGCTGACGGAGGAGGGGGAATCCTTGAAGATCCTCAGAAACTTTCCTCTTCTTTCCCTTACCCCTAATGGGTAATTTAGGGGCTGAAGCAGAAGGACTAGCAACCGAAGTCTTCTTCTTCGAAGACGTGACCTTGGCAAGATCATCAATCCCAAACAAGGAGGCAGATTTGGCAGACTTAGCGGATTTCCCAGCACCTACACAATCAAAACAAGATAAGTCTCCTAACTAATTTAATATTTTTTACCTAAAACTTACTTTTTGGTAAGGATACTTACTTGACATTGTGGCAGACGCGGAAGATACTTCTTGTGAATCTCGGATGGTGACTTGAAAACTTCTGACCTCAGGATTAAGCCTTTTAAAAGCTAAAACTCTTTCTCTTGCAGCAGGGGTTAACTTGAGATGAGCAATGGAAATAGCTGCAAAGGAAAAGAGATATTAGTGATCTTCATCAAATGAGACAGGACTGATAGTGATCCTTCGAGGATCCTCTACCCTACCATGAGTAGCCCACTCCTTGGGCAGATCATTCCCATTAGGGAGGGAATCCCTTCTCACGAAGAAGAAACGACGCTTCCAATTTGTGTCATTTTTGGTAACTTTCAAAACAGGATGATCCTCCCCGGCCTTCCGTTTCAACAAATATCGATGAGAACCAAACGTGGTAAGATCATAAAGTGCGGCCAGCTCTGCCATCCCTAAATCAATCCCCTCCTGCTCGATGATCCTCTCGAAGGTATACAAGATCCTCCAGATCATCGGCATGGCTTGGATATAAGATATGCCGGTCAGAGAAAAGAAAGATTGGGTGAAGGCCGGAAAAGGATACGAATATCCTATGATAAATGGAGTTGCAGGAAAGATCACCCAGGTATCTGAAGTAAAATCACTCAAGGCAGTTGATGTGAAGGATTTGAAAACGACATCCGCCGGAAAGCAATGACGAATCCTATCTACATGAGCATCGGTAAAGCAACATCTCTCCGTAGGAGAATCCTTAATGATCCCTTGGCTTTTCAGGGGACTATCCTTCTTGGAATCCTTGTGTGGAGAATTCCGGAGCAACATGTTTGTGACAGAAACAGAGACGGAGTAGAAAAAACAGAGCAAAGAGAAGGAAGAAGGGAAAGAGAGAAGAAGAGGATACCTGATCAGTCTTCGGTAGCGATTATAAAGGGAAGATATCTCGAATTTAAAATGATCCTAACCCTATCTCCTATTTATAATGATGATTTGCAGGGATTGTCACATCTATGACGTAATGATCACAACGGCTAGTCCATGTGTAACGGCTAGTTATTCGGAATCGCCCGTTAGAGATAAGATCGAAACAAAATATAACTCGTCTATTTACAATTAACTCCTTATATTTTGGGGGCAATTGTTAGGGCTGGATTTTGTTATTGGTGATCCTTACACATGATCCTAACCAGTGATCCTTGTTTCTTTGGCAGACAGTGATCCTCAGCAGAACTTCAGGATCAGGATCATGGGACATTATGGTGATCCTCATACTAACGGCTACTTCCGCTCAATACAATATTGTTTTGCAGGAACATCTAGCAGGATATGCTCTAGACATCATGATCCAGGGACGCGTCTTCACAAATATGGCAAGAGCTTAATCGAAGAAAGACGTTGCACAGGATATGGAAACTAGGCTTGATTTATGGGCGGCTATTTAGGCTAGATTGTATCTCATTTCTAAAGGGGTAATGAGCTGAATATTAGTTTAGCTACCTAAAATAGGTCACCTACACATGTATAAATACCACTCTTCCTCATTCGGAAGAACACACACGACATACAACGCAACTCTCACACACTTAGACACCAAAAGCAATAGTGATCCTTGTACTCAGCTCATTATCATCCAAAGTTGTAATCACATTTTTGTTATATTGAAGTTGGTGATCGGTAGTTGCCATCACCCGAGGTTTTTTATGCCGGAGATCATTCATTGATCAAGGGCTTTTTCCTCGTATAAATCATCGTGTCTTTGCATCTTTATCACAGAAGTGATCCTTTACTTTCATAATCAATCAAGCATCACACCCCGTTTTCATAAAGTTTGGTTACATTATCCTTGTGTGATTTTTGACCAAAACACATACGATCCTTTGGGCTTGTCCCCAGTTATCCTTTGGGCTTGTCCCCAGTTATCCTTTGGGCTTGTCCCCAGTTACTAACTTATCTTTTATATTGGCTTAGTCCCAAGTTATATTCCATTTTTTCAGGTTTTCGAAGTTAAACAATTAAGGATCCTTAATCCTTATTATCCATTAAAGTCTTACTTATGGTTATCCCGATTAAAGGTTAGGATCCTAACTTGGATCCTCAGGTATGATCCTTAACTATTTTTAACTTCATTATTCATTTGAATAACCTTTAGACCTTGACAACTGAACCTATGATCCTTAAAATAAACTACCTTGAAAATTTTCGATTATAGGATATTTGATCCAGGATCATATCCTAAATTTCTTAAACATGGTTTGCTCAACTCTCGTTACTCTAACAAATATGTTTCTAAAACAAACTGGAAAATAAGAAGATAAATAAAGGATAACAACACGAGATAAGCCAGAAAGATTAAAAGTTATATTATTAACAAAAGGATCTTAAACCCTTTCAAAAAAGTTGTCAAAATTGCCAACCCACGTTTCTACCAGCAAAACGTGGCCCGTCCACATGGGTTGGCAAAGGGTGTCCATTGTCTTTGCGGTCTTAGCAGGTGCAGGAAATTAAAGGCGGCAGGATCACAAAGGCTTCATCCCCCAAACAGAGGATCCCTCCACCTGTTGTAATCCTACCTATTGTTCGAAGGATCCAGGATCCTTTACCCTAAAAACTATTGTTCAAATTACAGACCATAAATTGTTCACAAACCATCAACAACCACTAACCACTACCAAGCTTAAAAAATTGGGCTCCGGCCTAGTCACAAATATCCATCATCACCCAATCATGCAGCTTACACCTCTGCTGCTCCATCACCACCAGCTTCTCCGCCCTGATCCTTGTCAGCATCACCAGCCTCCAGCATTGGGATATCCTCAGCTTCGTCCTCGTCCTCCAGTTCCGCCAGTCTTGCCTTCCAACCCTCGACATCCCATGTGCTTTTGTCAAAGGCAGGATCCTGAGCCTCCGCAGCCATCTGTAGTTGTATCTTGTACATAGCAATTGCTGCAGAAACCTTGGCATCCTGGGTGATCTCCTGCTTCTCGCCATCCATGTCAATCAGCCTTTGAGCAGCCTCATCCTTTGTAGCCCGGAGTTCCTTCTCAAGATCTGCAATCTTGAGATCCTTCAGCACGCCCATTTGTTGGAGGTCAGCGATTTGGCTTTCCTGATCCTCGACATGTCCAAGATATGTCTCGATCTCAGCAAGTTTCTGCAAAAGAGAAATAAGGTAGATTCAGGATCAGGTAATCCACAAAAAAGCAGGATATGCGAGCAGGATATTCAAGAAGGATAACCAACAGGGGCAGTGATCCTTACCTCATTAACATAGTCGAGAAACTGTTGGCGAAGCAGAGGAAATCCATGGAGATCTTCAGAAGTCTTCCTCTTCTTTCCCTTACCCCTAATGGGTGCTTTAGGGGCTGAAGCGGAGGGACTGGCAGCAGAAGTCTTCCTCCTCGAAGACTTGACGTTGGCGAGATCATCTATCCCAAACTTGGAGGCAGACTTGGCAGATTTGGCAAACTTTCCAGCGCCTACACAATCAAAAAACAAGATAAGTTCCCTTATTAATCAAACAAATCTCACATATAACTTACTTTTTACAAGGATACTTACTTGACATAGTGGCAGATGCGGAGGATACTTCTTGTGAATCTTGGACGGTGACTTGGAAACTTCTAACCTCAGGATCAAGCTTTTTAAAGGCTAAAACTCTTTCTCTTGCGGCAGGGGTTAACTTAAGATGAGCAATGGATATAGCTGCACAAAAGATAAAAAAGACATTAGTGATCCTCATCATAAGAGACAAGTCTGATAGTGATCCTTCGAGGATCCTCTATCCTACCATGAGTGGCCCACTCCTTGGGCAGATCCTTCCCATGAGGGATGGAATCCCTTCTGACAAAAAAGAAGCGTCGCTTCCAATTTGTATCATTTTTTGTAACCTTGAAAACAGGGTGATCCTCCCCGGCTTTCCGTTTCAGCAAGTGTCGATGAGAACCGAACGTGGTGAGATCATAAAGCTCAGCCAACTCCGCCATCCCTAGGTCAATCCCTTTCTGCTCGATGATCCTCTCGAAGGTATACAGAACCCTCCAGATCATCGGCATAGCTTGGATGAAAGAGATGCCGGTTAAAGAAAAGAATGATTGGGTGAAGGCTGGAAAAGGATACGAATATCCTATAGTGAACGGAGTTGCAGGGAAAGCCACCCAGGTGTCGGAAATAAAATCACTTAGAGCGGTAGAAGAAAAAGATTTAAAAACGGTATCCGCCGGAAAACAGTGACGGATCCTATCAATGAGAGCGTCGGTATAACAGCATCTCTCGGTAGGAGAATCCTTGATGATCCCTTGGCTTTTTAACGGACTACTCTTCTTGGGATCCTTATGAGGAGAATTTCGGAGCAGCATACTTGTGGCGGAACAAGAAACAGAGTAAAAGCAGAAAAAACAGAGCAAGAGAAGGAAGAAAAGAAAGATAGGAGAAGAGGATACCTGATTGATCTCCGGTTGAAATTATAAAGGGAGTATATCCTGAATTTAAATACAAATCGATCCTCACCCTATCTCCTATTTATAATCATGATTTGCAGGGATGTCACTTCAATGACGTAATGATCGCAACGGCTAGTCTGCTTATAACGGCTAGTTATCCGAGTAGTCCGTTGAAGATAAGATCAGAGCAAAATATAACTCATTAATTTACAATAAACTCCTTATATTTTGGGGGCAATTGTTAGGGCTGGATTTTTATTATACGTGATCCTTACACGTGATCTTAACCAGTGATCCTTGTTTCTTTGGCAGACAGTGATCCTCAGCAGGACTTCAGGATCAGGATCATGGACCATCAAAGGATCCTCATGCTAACAGTTGCCTTCGTTTAAAACAATGTTATTTTGCAGGAACATCTAGCAGGATACGCTCTTAGCATCATAATCAAGGGACGCGTCTTCACAATTATAGCATGAGCTTAATCAAAGATAGACGTTGCAAAGGATATGGAAACTTAGCTTGATTTATGGGCGGCAATTTAGGCTAGATTGTTTTTGTTTCTAAAGGGGTAATGAGCTGATTATTAGTCTTCTTACCTAAAATAGGTCACCTACACTTGTATAAATACCACTCTTCCTCATTTGGAAGAACACACGACGACACACAACACAATTCTCACACGCTTAGACACTCGAAACTATAGTGATCCTTGTACTCAGCTCATTATCATCCAAAGTTGTAACTATTTTTCTTATATTGAAGTTTGGTGATCGGTAGTTGCCATCACCCGAGGTTTTTTATGCCGGAGATCATACATTGATCAAGGGCTTTTTCCTCGTATAAATCATTGTGTCTTTGCATATTTCATACTAAAGTGATCCTTTACTTTTTCAATAAACCAAGCATCATACCCCGTTTACATAGAGTTTGGTTGCATTATCCTTGTGTGATTTTTTGACCAAAACAGTATGCACACCACTTTGATTTGTATTTGGTTGCGGCTGTTTTGTCATTTTTTCTGGGCCATCTGGCCTTTTCTCCTAGATTCTGCATTGCAAGGATTAGTTCATGATTATCAACGGAAAAACAGTATTCAGAAATTGGAGGATAATCTTCATCATCCTCTTCTTGGTCTACAGCATGCACATTCTGATTGGCAGTTCTGTTATAGGATTTGAATTTGTTGCTTTTGAAAGAGGATCCTTGCTTTTCTTGTTTTGAGGATCCTACTTGTCTCTCCTGGATCCTCTTGTCATCCTCTAGCCGGATGAACCTGAGTGCCCGAGTTCTTACTTCGTCTAGGTTCCTGCATGGTGTCATAACAAGATCATCATAGAACAATGAATCCTTAAGCAATCCCATCTTGAAGGCCTCAACAGCTGTGGCCACATCCAAGTTAGGAATGTCCAAGGATTCTTTACTAAATTTGGTTATATAATCCCTTAATGATTCATTATGACCCTGGGTTATCCTATATAAATCACTAGTCAATCTTTCAAATTTTCTACTACAAGAGAATTGATTATTGAATAAATTAACTAAACTAGCAAACGAAGTAATAGAGTAAGGGGGAAGACTTAGCAGCCATTTAAGAGCTGATCCAGTAAGAGTGGATCCAAATCCCTTGCATAGACATGCTTCCTTTAACTTTTCTGGAATTGGATTGATCTCCATCCTCTCCCTGTATTGTGCTACGTGTTCCTCAGGATCCGTTGTACCATCATACAGCTTCATAGTAGGGATATGGAACCTTTTGGGTATCTCAGCATCACAAATTGGTGGTGCAAAACGAGATACCATATGGCTTCCATCTGCAATCTCCGGGATAGGTTTAACTACCCCTGGAACACTTGAGATCATATCCTTCAGTTTCTGCAGTTCTCTGGCCATAGCATGGTTGATACCTGTATCCTGCACGAATCCATGGTTAGTGGTAAGAAAATTATTTAAAGTGTTACCTCCCATTGGGTTCAAGTTAGGAACACTGGATGTGAATCCATGTTGCTGGGATTCTGGGATTATGGAGGGACCAGTGGAAGCAATGGTCTGCATTGGAATAAAATCTCCTTGATGGACATCTAGACTTCCTGTTTGCAAACTCTTTAGGGATCCTGGCATTTGGAAGGATCCCGATATCTGGGATGATCCTGGAACTAAGGAGGATCCTTGAACCTGGGATAATCCTGGAACTAAGGGGAATCCTTGAACCTGGGATAATCCTGGAACGAAGGAGGATCCTTGATCCTGGGATAATCCTGGAACGAAGGAGGATCCTTGATCCTGGGATAATCCTGGAACGAAGGAGGATCCTGAGTTCATGAAGGATCCCATATGCTGAGTATAGGATCCTGCCGGTTGGAAATATGATCCTGATGCCTGAGTCATTGCTGCTGGGCCGAAATGTACTCCTCTTGATCCACCCATATGTTGAACGCCTGGGGCCTCTGATGGCTATGAAGTAACCATCGGAGTATCAAAATTCAAAGATTTGGGCATCAGTGGGGAATGATCCTCTGCCGTTTTCTTTTGTCTTTTGAGATCTCTGATTTCTATGAGGATCCTGTCATTAGTTTCATCCTGCTGCTGCATACGATCCCTCATCTGCAAAATCAAAGTAAATATATCACTAGTACTAGGAGCAGAAGAAGTTAGAGCAGAAGATGATGGTTTAGAGAAGATAGGAGTTGGTCTCTTCTCAGCATTTTTCTGAGATCCAGCTGGTGGTGGAGGCAAAGGTGGAATGCCATTAGATGAATTGACTGCACACATCGCTGTGGAAGTATTCTTCAACGATGAAGCCATGCAACACTTCCGGAATGATCACCAACAGAAAAACTTTCCTATGAATGAAGCACCAATTGCCCCACGGTGGGCGCCAAACTGTTTTGGTCAAAAATCACTTAAAGATAATGCAACCAAACTTTATGTAAACGGGGAATGATGCTTGGTATGATGAACAAAGTGAAGGATCACTCAAACGTAAAATGCACAAGTGACACAAGGATTTATACGAGGAAAAAGCCCTTGATCAATGATCTCCGGCATAAAAAACCTCGGGTGATGGAAACTACCGATCACCAAACTTCAATATAACAAATAATGGTTACAACTTTGGATGGTAACGAGCTAGGTACAAGGATCACTATAGTATCGTATGCTAAAGCGTGTGAGAAATGTGTCGTGTCTTCCGAATGTTGAAGAGTGCTACTTATACAAGTGTGTGTGGTCGTATTTTAGGTAAATAACCTAACTATTAGCTCGTTACCCCTTCAAGAATAGAAGTAAATTTAGCCTAAATTATCGCCCTTAAATTGTGCTGAGTTTCCATATTGTCCACAACGTCCATCTTTGATTATGCATCTGCCAAAGTAGCGTGACAGGTTCCTTGTTTACGTTGTCAAGAGCGGATCCTACTCGAAATTCCTGCAAGACAACATTAAATCCAAAGAGAACAATCGTTAGTATGAGGATCCCTAGGATGGTCCGTGATCCTGATCCTGGAACTCTTCTGAGGATCACTATCTGCCAAAGAAACAAGGATCACTGGTTAGGATCACATGTAAGGATCATAAGTCATAAAAATCCAGCCCTAACATTATGTAAGTAAGAGTTTGCTTGATGCTGAATCCAGGTATTCACATTTGGAAAAACTTATCCTTGCTTTGATTATGGCATCCACTAAATTAAGACATTATTTTGAAACTCATGCCATTATTGTTAAGACTAATTTTCCAATCAAGAATGTTCTCAGGAAACCTGAAATGTCAGGAAGGATGGCTAAGCGGACAGTGAAGCTCAGTGCTTATGATATAAGATATGAGCCTAGAACAGCCATTAAATCCCAAGCCTTAGCTGACTTTGTGGCAGATTTCAGTAGTGACTTGCAAAGGGAAGCTGAATTAGAAGTCCAACAGCTAGAGGAAACTAAGGATCCTTGGATACTCTACACTGATGGAGCCTCTAATGTCAAAGGAACAGGGCTTGGAATACTACTAAAATCGCCACAGGGGAACATAATACCCCACTCTATAGCTTGTGAGTTCCAAACTACTAACAATGAGGCTGAATATGAAGCCTTGATAGCTGGTTTGCAAATTGCTAAGCATATGAGGATCAGGTATCTTGAGAGATAGTCAAAGAATTGGCACTCTCTTTTGTATCTTTTAGTTTGACACAGGTACCAAGGGAAGAAAATGCAGAGGTTGATGCATTGGCTAATCTAGGATCATCCTTGAAGATCCCGGAGGATATAAGGATTCCTATTATCCATATCCTGACCCCTGCTATCGAGGATCATGTAGCTATGGAGATAGGAGAGGATTCTGCAATCATCCCTAGTGATGATACTCAACCTCATTCAGGATCATGGATCCTCCCAATCATGAGATATGTTAGGGCTGGATTTTTATGACATATGATCCTTACATGTGATCCTAACCAGTGATCCTTATTTCTTTGGCAGATAGTGATCCTCAGAAGAGTTCCAGGATCAGGATCATGGACCATCATAAGGATCCTCATGCTAACAGTTGTTTTCATTGGATTTAATGTTATCTTGCAGGAATGTCTAGCAGGATCCGCTCTTAGCAACGTAATCAAGGGACTCGTCTTTACAACTTTGGCATATGCTTAATCAGAGATGAACGTTGTAGAGGATATGGAAACTCAGCATGATTTAAGGGCGATAATTTAGGCTAGATTTACTTTTATTCCTAAAGGGGTAATGAGCTGATAGTTAGTCTATTTACCTAAAATAGGGCCACTCACACTTGTATATATAGCACTCTTCCACATTCGGAAGACACACAACACATTCCTCACACGCTTAGACACAATACTATAGTGATCCTTGTACTCATCTCGTTAGCATCCGAAGTTGTAATCATTATTTGTTATATTGAAGTTTGGTGATCGGTAGTTGCCATCACCCGAGGTTTTTTATGCCGGAGATCATTCATTGATCAAGGGCTTTTTCCTCGTATAAATCCTTGTGTCACTTGCATATTTCATACTAAAGTGATCCTTTACTTTTTCATCAAACCAAGCATCATTCCCCGTTTACATAGAGTTTGGTTGCATTATCCTTGTGTGACTTTTTGACCAAAACAGTATCTACTGGCATTCCACCTTTGCCTCCACCACCAGCTGGATCTCAGAAAAATGCTGAGAAGAGACCAACTTCTATCTCCTCTAAACCATCATCTTCTGCTCTAACTTCTTCTGTTCCCAGTACTAGTGATATATTTACTTTGATTTTGCAGATGAGGGATCGTATGCAGCAGCAGGATGAAACCAATGACAGGATCCTCAGAGAAATCGGAGATCTCAAAAGGCAAAAGAAAACGGCAGAGGATCATTCCCCACTGATGCCCAAATCTTTGAATTTTGATACTCCAATGGTTACTTCTCAGCCATCAGAGGTCCCAGACATTCAATATATGGGTGGATCATGTCACACCCCCAAAATCCACCCGCGGAGTACCACCGCTTGGAGGCATGACATGACCAGGATCAAGCCATCAATCATATCAAACATAGTATTTAATAATAAAAGTAATTAATGTAATTCATCATGACATGACTGATGTTTCAAAACCAAACATTGTTTAAGTAGCGGAAGCATAGCATTGTAACTCAAAATAGTTATAAGTTCAAATATCGTTCATGATCCATATCCCACAACGACCTGCTCCTCCCTGTGCAAGCTCCATAAGTACCTAAGGTCCTACAAGGCATGCAGCAAAATAATCAACAAACTAGTTGAGCGAGTTCACAGAAAGTAAGTTCATAACATAGTGCGTAAGTTTAACTAGTGGGGGCTTCCCATACTAGTGTGTACTAAAGGTGGGGGCTTCCCAAACCTTGTGTTCATATTACCGGTGGGGGCTTCCCACGTTTATCCTTACTAATGAGGGCTTCTCATTAGTGGTACTTACTAGACTAACTTCCAACCATGTGTTCTTCTTTACCGAGAACAGGAATACGTACTGGTCACGTAGGCTTTACGTGACGTGCCCTTCCCCGAGGACAGTGGTACGCGTGGGGGCTACGTAGGCTTTACGCAGCGTGTCCTTCCGACCCGGAAGACAGTAGAAGGTATTGGGTTACGTAGGCTTTACGTAACGTGTCCTCCCGACCCGGGAGACAAATGGCAAATACTGGGTTACGTAGGCTTTACGTAACGTGTCCTGACTAACCTGAGGACGATGGTCTATAGTCTAGTGAATGCGTAAGTACGAGTAACTCTTTCAATATCAACATATCCAACCCAATTCCTAACCCGGGAATCCCATGCCTTGGCTGTGTGAACTCACCTTGGTTTGCTCGGCAGATACACAAAGAGTACAGGTAGCAAGTAAATGGTCAACCACGTCCGAGATGAAGACAAGAGCGGAGCCGAGAGCTTCAAGGGTGGGTGTGTGATCGCCGGTTCCGAGAGGGAGAGAGTGTTTGTGTGTGTGCTTCTTGGTGCAAAGATTGAGAAAACTAAAAACCCTAATTGTGTGTGTGAGAGCATATACGTAGAGGAGGTGTGGGCCGAAACCCCACATGGGCTGTGTCATGGTCTCGAGTCCACTATGTTGACCGAGTGGGTTTTATAAGTGATTTGCTAATCGGTTCAAGTAGTAACATACACATTCTCATGAAATCATAAAGCACGTAACATTCGATCAATCAACGTAATCACATAGTTCACATTGTACGTAACATCATAACATTCGTTAACTCAAAGTGTCATATAAGCACACATAACGTTACATCTAAGCAAGTCTAAAGTTCGAGTTGTCACAGATCAAGAGGAGTGCATTTCAGCCCAGCAGCAGTGACTCAGGCATCAGGATCATATTTCCAACCGGCAGGATCCTATACTCAACATATGGGATCCTTCATGAGCTTAGGATCCTCCTTCGTTCCAGGATCATCCCAGGTTCAAGGATCCTCCTTTGTTCCAGGATCATCTCAGGTTCAAGGATCCTCCTTTGTTCCAGGATCATCCCTGGTTCAAGGATCCTCCTTTGTTCCAGGATCATCCCAGGTTCAAGAATCCTCCTTTGTTCCAGGATCATCCCAGGTTCACGGATCCTCCTTTGTTCCAGGATCATCCCAGGTTCAAGGATCCCTTCAGATGCCAGGATCCTTGAAGAATTTGCAAACAGGAAGTCCAGATGTCTATCAAGGAGATTTTATTCCAACGCAGACCATTTCTTCCACTGGTCCATCCTTTATCCCAGAATCCCAGCAATATGGATTCACACCCAATGTTCCTAACTTGAACCCGATGGGAGGTAACACTTTTAATAATTCTCTCACCACTAACCATGGATTCGTGCAGGATACAGGTATCAACCAAGCTATGGCCAGAGAACTGCAGAAGCTGAAGGATATGATCTCAAGTGTTCCAGGGGTAGTCAAGCCTATCCCGGAGATTGCAGATGGAAGCCATAAGGTATCTCGTTTTGCACCACCAATTTGTGATGCAGAGGTACCCAAAAGGTTCCATATCCCTACTATGAAGCTGTATGATGGTACAACGGATCCTGAGGAGCACATAGCACAATACAGGGAGAGGATGGAGATCAATCCAATCCCAGAAAAGTTAAAGGAAGCATGCCTATGTAAAGGATTTGGATCCACTCTTACTGGATCAGCTCTTAAATGGCTGCTAAGTCTTCCCCCTTACTCTATTACTTCATTTGCTAATTTAGTTAATTTATTCAATAATCAATTCTCTTGTAGTAGAAAGTTTGAAAGATTGACTAGTGATTTATATAGGGTAACTCAGGGTCATAATGAATCATTAAGGGATTACATAACGAAGTTTAGTAAAGAATCCTTGGATATTCCTAACTTGGATATGGCCACAGCTGTTGAGGCCTTCAAGATGGGATTGCTTAAGGATTCATTGTTCTATGATGATCTTGTTATGACACCATGCAGGAACCTAGATGAAGTAAGAACTTGAGCACTCAGGTTCATCCGGCTAGAGGATGACAAGAGGATCCAGGAGAGACAAGCAGGATCCTCAAAGCAAGAAAAGCGAGGATCCTCTTTCAAAAGCAACAAATTCAAATCCTACCATAGAATGACAACAAGAACGTGCATGCTGTTGACCAAGAAGGGGATGAAGAGGATTATCCTCCGATTTCTGAATATTGTTTTTCCGTTGACAATCATGAACTAATCCTTGCAATGCAGAATCTAGGAGAAAAAGCCAGGTGGCCCAGAAAGAATGACAAACCAACTGGAACTAAAGACAAATCGAAGTTGTGTGCATACCACGAGGATTTTGGGCATTTAACTGAAGAATGTATCGCATTAAGAAAGGAAATTGGATATCTGCTAAGCAAGGGGCATCTAAAAGAGTTGTTGGGAAGAAAAAAGCAAAGGACTCAGGATCCTGAAAGGATCCCTGAAAAAGCTCCAGCCCCTCCGGCAAATGCACAAGTGATCAACTTTATTTCTGGAGGATCAGACATCTGTGGTACATCCTTCTCGGCAGCTAAAAGGCATGCAAAGGAAGCTAAAATGGATAACGGAGAAAGGCCTATTCGAACATCAAGCGTCTCGGAAGGAAAAATTATAACCTTCGATGAGGATGATAGAATTAACATCCAGGATCCTCATCATGATAGTCTAGTCATCACTCTTTTTATCTCTAACAATTTTGTCCGCAGGATCCTTATCGACGGAGGAAGCTCAGTAAACATTATCCAGCTTGATGTTCTGAAGAAAATGGGTATTCCAGAATCAGACATCACACCAAGATCCTCTGTGCTTGTGGGATTCAGTGGAGAAACTAAGAAAACCCTGGGGGACATCAAACTCCCAATCTACATGGAAGGATTACATAATTATCAAAAATTTTGTGTTATTGACTGTTTATCTTGTTGTAATGTTATCCTTGGCAGGCGCTGGATACATGATATGAAAGCAGTCCCATCCACCTACCATCAATGTGTGAAACTCCCTAGCCCATGGGGAATAATCAAGATCGACAGTGACCAGCAGGAGGCTAAGGATTGTTATACCTCATCCATGAAACCAACCTCGAAGCCAAGGGAGCAATAGCAATTACAGTATCCTCCAAGGAATGTCTTGGAGGCAAGGGAACAGGATGTGGACGAAATCCTTTTGGATCCTAATGATCCTGAATCAAAAATCTATATCGGATCAGGGATCCTTGGCAAGATGAAAGAAGACCTAGTATCCTTCCTCAAAAGAAGAAAGTCTACCTTTGCATGGAAACATGAGGATATGACAGGTATATCTAAGGATATTATAACTCATAAACTTGGCATTGACAGGTCAATCAAACCAATCCATCAAAAAAGGAGGAAGTTTGCACCGGAAAGAAATGCCATTATCCAGGAAGAGGTAGAAAGGCTACTTCGAGCAGGTATGATTAGAGAGGTAAAGTATCCAAAGTGGCTAGCCAATGTGGTCGTTGTTCAAAAGAAAAACGGAAAGTGGAGGGTATGTGTCGATTTCACTGATCTAAATAAGGCATGTCCTAAGGATCCTTTCCCATTACCCCACATTGACTCCATGGTGGATGCAACCGCGGGTCATGAACTGTTAACCTTTATGGATGCATCATCTGGATTCCAACAAATTCAGATGGAACCATCTGACCAGGAGGATACGGCTTTTATGACCCCAACCGGTTTATATTGTTATATTGCTATGCCCTTTGGATTAAGAAATGCAGGTGCAACATATCAAAGGCTGGTGAATATGATGTTCAAAGATCAAATTGGACAAACTATGGAAGTATACATAGACGATATGGTTGTGAAATCCAAGAAGGCTGAGGATCACCTAAGGGACTTGGAGGAAGCGTTTGATATCCTTGATAATTATAACATGAAGCTTAATCCTTCAAAATGTCACTTCGGTGTTAAAGCAGGCAAATTCTTAGGATATATGGTAACTCAGAGGGGCATTGAAGCAAGCCCGGAACAAATCAAAGCATTGGTGAATATCAAATCCCCTGCCAACGCTAAGGATGTGCAAAGGCTAACAGGCAGGATAGCAGCTCTAAACAGATTTATATCCAAATCCTCAGAAAGGTGTAAAGAATTCTATGATATCCTAAGAAAAAACAAGAAATTTGAGTGGACTAAAAAGCATGAGAATGCTTTACAAGCCCTCAAAGAATACATGTCCTCAGCTCCAGCATTGATGAAACCCGGGAAAGGAGATGTGTTATCCTTATACCTGGCGGTATCATCAACAGCTGTAAGTGCAGTCCTTGTTAAGGATCATGAAGGTACACAATATCCTGTCTATTATGTAAGTAAGAGTTTACTTGATGCTGAATCCAGGTACTCACACCTTGAAAAACTTATTCTTGCATTAATTATGGCATCTACTAAGCTAAGACGTTATTTTGAAACCCATGCTATTGTTGTTAGAACTAATTTTCCAATCAAGAATGTCCTCAGGAAACCAGAGATGTCCGGAAGGATGGCTAAGTGGGCAGTAAAGCTTAGTGCCCATGATATAAGATATGAGCCTAGAACAGCCATCAAATCTCAAGCATTAGCAGACTTTGTGGCTGATTTCAGTAGTGATCTACAAAAGGAAGCCGAATTGGAGGTCCAGCAGCTGGATGAGACCAAGGATCTTTGGATACTACATACTGATGGATCCTCAAATGTCAAAGGCACAGGGCTTGGCATACTACTAAAATCGCCACAGGGGGACATAATACCCCATTCCATAGCTTGTGAGTTCCAAGCCACTAATAATGAGGCTGAATATGAAGCCTTAATCGCTGGCTTACAAATTGCTAAGCATATGGGGATCAGGTATCTTGAGGTATACGTGGATTCATTGTTAATCACTAATCACTTTAATGGATCCTATGCTGTGAAAGGTGAAAAACTAACCAAATATTTAGAGATAGTCAAAGAATTGGCACTCTCCTTTGTTTCTTTCAGTTTGTCACAGGTACCAAGGGAGGAAAATACAGAAGCTGATGCATTGGCCAATCTAGGATCATCTTTGAAGATCCCAGAGAATATAAGTATCCCCATCATCCATATCCTGGCTCCTGCTATTGAAAAACAGGTGGCCATGGAAATAGAAGAGGATACTGCAATGATCCCTAGCGACGATACTCAATCTTATTCAGGATCATGTATCTCACCAATCATGAGATACTTACAACACGGGGAGATTCCTATGGGAGAAAATCCTAGGGCTTTCAGGATTAAGGTATCTCAATTCACAATCTTAAATAATGTGTTATATAAGCGATCTCTTGCAGGACCATATTTAAGATGTATCGAGGATCCTGAAATTCAAGAAGTGTTAAAAGACTTCCATGAAGGAGATTGTGGAAACCACACTGGGGGCAGGGCATTGTTCTCAAGGATCCTTAGGACAGGATACTATTGGCCAACTATGAAGAGGGATGCTGTGGAGTATGCTAAGAAGTGTGATCCTTGTCAAAGACACAGCAATATCCTTCATCAGCCGGCTGAGTTTCTACATCCTATACCATCCTCTTGGCCATTCATGAGATGGGGGATGGATATAGTTGGCAAGCTCCCTAAGGCACCTGGTGGAAAAGTATTCATGCTTGCCATGACTGACTACTTCTCCAAGTGGATAGAGGCCGAAGCCTTTGCCCAAGTCAGAGAAAAGGAAGTGATATCCTTTATTAAAAGAAACATTATAACTAGATTTGGCATTCCTTCTGAAATTGTATGTGATAATGGTTCCCAATTTATTGGGAGCAGGACTACTAACTTTTGTGACAGTTGGGGGATTAAGATGATAACATTAACACCAGTCCACCCACAAGCCAATGGCCAAGCAGAATCATCCAACAAGATCATCATCAACAATTTGAAGAAGAAACTTGGATCCAAGAAGGGGAAATGGGCAGAAGAATTGCCTTATGTGCTTTGGGCTGACAGGACAACTCCCAAGAATGCTACTGGTCAAACACCCTTCTCCTTGGTGTTTAGGGCAGAAGCAGTGATCCCAACAGAAATGGTGGTTCCAACTGCTAGAACAAGTACCCGTGATCCTGAAGAGAATACTGCAAACTTGGCTCAGGATTTGGATACTATTGAAGAAATCAGGGATCTGGCTAGGATAAGGACGGCTAGCTACCAACAAAGAATGGCTGGTGCTTATAACAAAAATGTCAGAATAAGGAAATTCCAAGTGGGGGATATGGAATTGAGAAAAGCATTCCAAAATACCATCAATCCTGCTGACGGGAAATTAGCACCAAAGTGGGAAGGTCCTTACTTGATTGAAGCTGAAGCAGGAAAAGGGGCATATAGATTGCTAACCATGGAAGGAAATTTGTTACCTAGAGCCTGGAATGCTGTTCACTTAAAGAAATATTTCATGTGAACAGGATCCTCCTGACACATATGATCCCTACATTGAAAGCATCCTCGAAGGATCCCGATAATGTCAATGATCCTTACTTTGGTAAAATCCTAATCCTAAACAATTTCATTTTCTTATTTTTACCTAAGGATAAGGATCATGCATCCTTCATCCTCTTCTCACGAGAATTTAAGTTCTGATAGTCCAGGTATCCTCAGCATATCATTAAGAATCTTCAAAAGCATCTCAGATCCTTGGGTTCAACCCTAGTTATCCTTGGGCTTGTCCCCAGTTTCCACCTGTAGCGCACGATGATCCTGGTATAGTTCACGTCTTTGGGACCAGTACCCACTTGCGGGGCTGATAACGTACCATACATCCGTTCCTAAGGTTTCTAATGTTTTCACGTTAGCTAAGGTTTTGGCATTTTCATGTCACTAAGTTTGGATAGTCGCCAGTAAGGGCCATACTCCAGTTTACATACGATCCTTGGGCTTGTCCCCAGTTATCCTTCGGGCTTGTCCCCAGTGATCCTATGGGCTTGTCCCCAGTTATCCTTTGGGCTTGTCCCCAGTTACTAACTTATCCTTTATATTGGCTTAGTCCCAAGTTATATTCCATTTTTTCAGGTTTTCGAAGTTAAACAATTAAGGATCCTTAATCCTTATTATCCATTAAAGTTTTACTTATGGTTATCCTGATTAAAGGTTAGGATCCTAACTTGGATCCTCAGGTATGATTCTTAAAATAAACTACTTTGAAAAATTTTCGATTATAGGATATTTGATCCAGGATCATATCCTAAAATTCTTGAACATGATTTGCTTAACCTTTCTTACTCAAATGAATATGTTTTTAAACAATTGGAAAATAAGAGGATAAACAAAGGATAACAACACGAGATAAGCCAAAAAGATTAGAGTTATTTTATTAACAAAGGATTTTAAACCCTTCAAAGTTGTCAAAATTGCCAACCCACGTTTCTACCAGCAAAACGTGGCCCGTCCACATGGGTTGGCAAAGGGTGTCCATTGTTTGTGCGGTCATAGCATGCAGGAAAATAAAAAGCGGCAGGATCACAAAGGCTTCATCCCCCAAACAGAGGATCCCTCCACCATTTGCAATCCTACCTATTGTCTGAAGGATCCTGGATCCTTGATCCTAAAAACTATTGTTCAGAGTTACAGACCATCATCGTTAAAAACATCAACAAACACAAAAAAATTGGGCTCCGGCTAAGTCTCGAAATTTCCATCATCGCCCAATCCCGCAGCTCAAGCCTTCGCTGCACCATCACCACCAGCTCCACTTGCCTCTCCACCCTGATCCTTGCCAACATCACCACCCTCAAGCATCGGGACCTCCTCAGCCTCTTCATCATCCTCCAACTCTGCCAGCCTCGCCTTCCAGCCCTCAACGTCCCATGTGCTCTTGTCGAAGGCAGGATCCTAAGCCTCCGCAGCCATCTGCAGCTGGATCTTATACATGGTTATCGCAGCAGAGACCTTAGCATCCTGGGTGATATCATGCTTCTCATAGTCAAAGTTGATCAGCATTTTGGCAGCTTCATCCTTGGTAGCCCGGAGCTCCTTCTCAAGATCAGCAATCTTGAGATCCTTCAGCACACCCATTTGTTGGAGGTCAGCAATTTGGCGGTCCTGATCCTCGACGTGGCCAACATAAGTCTCTATCTCAGCAAATTTCTGTAAGGAAAACAGGGCATAACGTCAGAAACAAGTGATCCTCAAAACTGTCAGGATAACAAACAGGGGCAGTGATCCTTACCTCGTTGAAGTAGTCCAAAAACTGTTGGCGGAGCAGGGGAAATCCTTGAAGATCCTCAGAGGCCTTTCTCTTCTTTCCTTTACCCCTAATAGGTGCTTTAGGGGCTGAAGCGGTTGGACTGGCAGCAGGGGTCTTCTTCCTTGCAGATTTAACATTAGCAAGATCATCAATGCCAAACTTGGAGGCAGATTTAGCAGATTTTCCTGCACCTACACAACCAAAATAAGATAAGTATTCTAACTGATTTAGAAATCCTACGTAAAACTACTTTTTAAATGAGGATAGTTACTTGACATTGTGGCAGATGTGGAGGATACTTCCTGTGAATCTTGGGTGGCAACTTGAAAACTTCTTGTCTCCGGATCAAGCTTCTTGAAGGCCAAAAGCCTCTCTTTTGCAGCAGGTGTCAGCTTCAGATGAGAGATGGAGATAGCTGCACAATAAACAAAAAACAAAGAAAATATTAGTGATCCTCATCCTAAGGAACAAATCTAATGGTGATCCTTCTAGGATCCTCTATCCTACCATGAGTAGCCCACTCCTTGGGCAGATCCTTCCCATCAGGGATGGTATCCCTCCTAACAAAGAAGAACCGTCGCTTCCAATTCATGTCATTCTTGGTGACCTTGAGAACAGGGTGATCCTCTCCGGCTTTCCGTTTAAACAAATATCGACAGGATCCAAACGTTGTGAGATCATACATCTCAGCCAGCTCCGCCATTCCTAAATCAATCCCTTCCTGCTCAATGATCCTTTCAAGGGTATATAAAACCCTCCAGATCATTGGCATGGCCTGGATATAGGAGATGCCGGTGAGGGAAAAGAAGGACTGGGTGAATTGAGGAAAAGGATACGAATATCCTATTAAGAACGGAGTAACGGGAAAGACTACCCAAGTATCAGAAATAAAGTCACTCAAAACAGTGGGAGTGAAGGACTTGAAGATGGTGTTCGCCGGAAAACAATGACGGATTCTATCAACCTGAGGATCAGTAAAACAGCACCTCTCGGTGGGAGAGTCTTTGATGATCCCTTGACCTTTCAAGGGGCTGTTCTTCTTAGGATCCTTGTGAGGGGAATTCCGGAGCAACATATTTGCAGAAGAATGGAAAGAGACAGAGAAACAGAGTAAGAGAAGGAAGAAAAGAGGAGAATACCTGATCAATCTTCGGACGAGATTATAAAGGGAGTTTCTCTTGAATTTAAATGCAAATTGATCCTATCTCTAACACCTATTTATAATGATGATTTGCAGGGCTGTCACTTCTGTGACGTAAGAATTGCAACGGCTAGTCCGACTTCAACGGCTAGTTATCCGATTAACTTGTTGCGGATAAGATCAAGCAAAATATAACTCATTTATTTACAATATTACTCCTTATATTTTGGGGGCAATTGTTAGGGCTGGATTTTTATGACATATGATCCTTACATGTGATCCTAACCAGTGATCCTTATTTCTTTGGCAGATAGTGATCCTCAGAAGAGTTCCAGGATAAGGATCACGGACCATCATAAGGATCCTCATGCTAACAGTTGTTTTCATTGGATTTAATGTTATCTTGCAGGAATGTCTAGCAGGATCCGCTCTTAGCAACGTAATCAAGGGACTCGTCTTTACAACTTTGGCATATGCTTAATCAGAGATGAACGTTGTAGAGGATAAGGAAACTCAGCATGATTTAAGGGCGATAATTTAGGCTAGATTTACTTTTATTCCTAAAGGGGTAATGAGCTGATAGTTAGTCTATTTACCTAAAATAGGGCCACTCACACTTGTATATATAGCACTCTTCCACATTCGGAAGACACACAACACATTCCTCACACGCTTAGACACAATACTATAGTGATCCTTGTACTCAGCTCGTTACCATCCGAAGTTGTAATCATTATTTGTTATATTGAAGTTTGGTGATCGGTAGTTGCCATCACCCGAGGTTTTTTATGCCGGAGATCATTCATTGATCAAGGGCTTTTTCCTCGTATAAATCCTTGTGTCACTTGCATATTTCATACTAAAGTGATCCTTTACTTTTTCATCAAACCAAGCATCATTCCCCGTTTACATAGAGTTTGGTTGCATTATCCTTGTGTGATTTTTTGACCAAAACAAGATACATACAACATGGAGAGATTCCTACAGGAGAAAACCCTAGGGCTTTCAAAATTAAGGTATCTCAATTTACAATATTGAATAATATGTTGTATAAACGATCTCTTGCAGGACCATATCTAAGATGCATTCAGGATCCTGAAATCCAAGAAGTCCTAAAGGATTTCCATGAAGGAGATTGTGGAAACCACACTGGGGGCAGAGCATTATTCTCAAGGATCCTGAGGACAGGATACTATTGGCCTACTATGAAGAAGGATGCTGTGGAATATGCCAAGAAGTGTGATTCTTGTCAAAGACATAGTAATATCCTTCACCAACCAGCAGAGCTTTTGCATCTTATATCCTCTTCTTGGCCTTTTATGAGATGGGGAATGGATATAGTTGGTAAGCTTTGTTAGGGCTGGATTTTTATAAAACATGATCCTTACATGTGATCCTAACCAGTGATCCTTGTTTCCTTGGCAGATAGTGATCCTCAGCAGAGTTCCAGGATCAGGATCACGGACCATCATAGGGATCCTCATGGTAACAGTTGCTTTCATTGAACTTAATGTCATTTTGCAGGAATGTCTAGCAGGATCCGCTCTTAGCATCACAATCAAGGGACGCGTCTTTACAACTTTGGCATATGCTTAATCAGAGATGAACGTTGTGAAGGATATGGAAACTTGGCATGATTTAAGGGCGATAATTTAGGCTAGATTTACTTTTATTTCTAAAGGGGTAATGAGCTGATTATTAGTTTGTTTACCTAAAATAAGCCACTCACACTTGTATATATAACACTCTTCCCCATTCGGAAGACACACAACACAATTCTCACACGCTTAGACACTCGAAACTATAGTGATCCTTGTACTCAGCTCATTATCATCCGAAGTTGTAACCATTTTTCTTATATTGAAGTTTGGTGATCGGTAGTTGGCATCACCCGAGGTTTTTTATGCCGGAGATCATACATTGATCAAGGGCTTTTTCCTCGTATAAATCCTTGTGTCACTTGCATATTTCTTACTAAAGTGATCCTTTACTTTTTCAACAACCCAAGCATCATTCCCCGTTTACTTAGAGTTTGGTTGCATTATCCTTGTGTGATTTTTGACCAAAACAGTTTGGCGCCCACCGTGGGGCAATTGGTGCTTCATTCATAAGAAAACTTTCTGTTCGAAATCATTTCAAAGAGTTACATGGCTTCATCATTGAAGAATACATCCACGGCGATGTCGGCAGTCAATTCATCTACTGGCATTCCACCTTTGCCTCCACCACCAGCTGGATCTCAGAAAAATGCTGAGAAGAGACCAACTTCTATCTCCTCTAAACCATCATCTTCTGCTCTAACTTCTTCTGTTCCCAGTACTAGTGATATATTTACTTTGATTTTGCAGATGAGGGATCGTATGCAGCAGCAGGATGAAACTAATGACAGGATCCTCAGAGAAATCGGAGATCTCAAAAGGCAAAAGAAAACGGCAGAGGATCATTCTCCACTAATGCCCAAATCTTTGAATTTTGATACTCCAATGATTACTTCTCAGCCATCAGAGGTCCCAGCATTCAATATATGGGTGGATCAAGAGGAGTGCATTTCAGCCCAACAACAATGACTCAGGCATCAGGATCATATTTCCAACCGGCAGGATCCTACGCCCAGCATTTGGGATCCTTCATGAGCTTAGGATCCTCCTTTGTCCCAGGATCATCCCAGGTTCAAGGATCCTCCTTCGTTCCGGGATCATCCCAGGTTCAAGGATCCTCCTTTGTTCCAGGATCATCCCAGGTTCAAGGATCCTCCTTCGTCCCAGGATCATCCCAGATTCAAGAATCCCTACAGATACCAGGATCCTTGAAGAATTTGCAAACAGGAAGCCTAGATGTCCATCAAGGAGATTTTATTCCAATGCAGACCATTGCTTCCACTGGTCCATCCATTATCCCAGAATCCCAGCAATATGGATTCACACCCAATGTTCCTAACTTGAACCCGATGGGAGGTAACACCTTAAATAATTATCTTACCACTAACCATGGATTCGTGCAGGATACAGGTATCAATCATGCTATGGCCAGGGAGTTACAGAAGCTGAAGGATATGATCTCAAGTGTTCCAGGGGTAGTCTTGCCTATCCCGGAGATTGCAGATGGAAGCCATAAGGTATCTCGTTTTGCACCACCAATTTGTGATGCAGAGGTACCCAAAAGGTTCCATATCCCTACTATGAAGCTGTATGATGGTACAACGGATCTTGAGGAGCACATAGCACAATACAGGGAGAGGATGGAGATCAATCCAATCCCAGAAAAGTTAAAGGAAGCATGCCTATGTAAAGGATTTGGATCCACCCTTACTGGATCAGCTCTTAAATGGCTGCTAAGTCTTCCCCCTTACTCTATCACTTCATTTGCTAATTTAGTTAATTTGTTCAATAATCAATTCTCTTGTAGTAGAAAATTTGAAAGATTAACTAGTGATTTATATAGGGTAACTCAAAGTCATAATGAATCATTAAGGGATTATATAACTAAATTCAGTAAAGAATCCTTGGACATTCCCAACTTGGATATGGCCACGGCTGTTGAGGCCTTCAAAATGGGACTACTTAAGGATTCATTGTTCTATGATGATCTTGTTATGACACCGTGCAGGAACCTAGATGAAGTAAGAACTCGGGCACTCAGGTTCATCCGGCTAGAGGATGACAAGAGGATCCAGGAGAGGCAAGTAGGATCCTCAAAACAGGAAAAACAAGGATCCTCTTTCAAGAACAATAAGTTCAAATCCTACCATAGAAATGACAACCAGAACGTGCATGTTGTTGACCAGGAAGAGGATGATGAGGATTATCCTCCGATTTCTGAATATTGTTTTTCCGTTGACAATCATGAACTAATCCTTGCAATGCAGAATCTAGGAGAAAAAGCCAGATGGCCCAGAAAGAATGACAAACCATCCGGGACTAAAGACAAATCAAAGTGGTGTGCATACTGTTTTGGTCAAAAATCACACAAGGATAATGTAACCAAACTCTATGTAAACGGGGTATGATGCTTGGTTAATTATAAAAATAAAGGATCACTTTTATGAGAGATAGGCAAGGACACAATGATTTATACGAGGAAAAAGCCCTTGATCAATGTATGATCTCCGGCATAAAAAACCTCGGGTGATGGCAACTACCGATCACCAACTTCAATATAAGAAAAATATAGTTACAACTTCGGATGATGATGAGCTGAGTACAAGGATCACTATAGTTTCGAGTGTCTAAGCGTGTGAGAATTGTGTTGTGTGTTCTTCCGAATGAGGAAGAGTGTATATATACAAGTGTAGGTGACCTATTTTAGGTAAAAAGACTAATAATCAGCTCATTACCCCTTTAGAAATAAAAGTAAATCTAGCCTAAATTATCGCCCTTAAATCATGCCAAGTTTCCATATCCTTCACAACGTCCATCTCCGATCAAGCACATGCCATAGTTGTAAAGACGTGTCCTTTAATTGAGATGCTTAAGAGCGGATCCTGCTAGATGTCCTGCAAAACAACATTAAATTCAACGAAAGCAACTGTTAGTATGAGGATCCTATGATGGTCCGTGATCCTGATCCTGGGACTCTGCTGAGGATCACTATCTGTCAAAGAAACAAGGATCACTGGTTAGAATCACATGTGAGGATCATGTATTGTAAAAATCCAGCCCTAACAATTGCCCCCAAAATATAAGGAGTTTATTGTTAAATAAACGAGTTATATTTTGCTTTGATCTTATCTGCAACGAATGACTCGGATAACTAGCCGTTAATATCGAACTAGCCGTTGCAACCCTTATGTCATAGATGTGACAATCCCTGCAAATCATGATTATAAATAGGAGATAGGGTTGGGATCATTCTGCATTTAAATTCGAGATATCTTCCATTTATAATCGCTACCGAAGATCGATCAGGTATTCTCTTTTCTTCTCTTTTCATTCTTCCTTCTCTTGCTCTGTTTTTCTGCTCCCCTGTTTTTATTCTGCTGTGAGGATGTTGCTCCGAAACTCTCCCCATAAGGATCACGAGAAGAGCAGTCCCCTGAAAAGCTAAGGGATCATTAAGGACTCTCCTACGGAGAGATGTTGCTTTACCGATGCTCATGTAGATAGGATTCGTCATTGCTTTCCGGCGGATGCTGTTTTCAAATCCTTCACATCCACTGCTTTGAGTGACTTTGTTTCAGACACCTGGGTGATCTTTCCTGCAACTCCATTTACCATAGGATATTCGTATCCTTTTCCGGCCTTCACCCAATCTTTCTTTTCTCTGACCGGCATATCTTATATCCAAGCTATGCCGATGATCTGGAGGATCTTGTATACCTTCGAGAGGATCATCGAGGAGGAGGGGATTGATTTAGGGATGGCAGAGCTGGCCGAGCTTTATGATCTTACCACGTTTGGTTCCCATCGATATTTGCTGAAACGGAAGGCCGGGGAGGATCACCCTGTTTTGAAAGTTACCAAAAATGACACAAACTGGAAGCGTCGTTTCTTCTTTGTGAGAAGGGATTCCCTCCCTGATGGGAATGATCTGCCCAAGGAGTGGGCCCCCCATGGTAGGATAGAGGATCCTGGAAGGATCACCATCAGACTGGTCTCTTATGATGAGGATCACTAATGTCTTGTTTTTTGTTTATTGTGCAGCTGTCTCCATTGCTCATCTCCAGTTAACCCCTGCTGCCAGAGAGAGGGTCCTTGCTTTCAAGAAGCTTGATCCTGAAATCAGAAGTTTTCAAGTCACCGTCCAAGATTCTCAAGAAGTATCCTCCGCATCTGCCACTATGTCAAGTAAGTATCCTTATTAAAAAGTAAGTTATATGTAAGACTGTTTAGTTAGTAAGGGAACTTATCTTGTTTTGGTTGTGTAGGTGCTGGGAAACCTGCTAAGTCTGCCAAGTCTGCATCCAAGTTCGGGATTGATGAACTTGCCAACGTCAAGTCTTCACGAAAGAAGGCTTCTGTTGCCAGTCCCTCTGCTTCGGCTCCTAAAGCACCTGTTAGAGGTAAGGGGAAGAAGAGGAAGACTTCTGAGGATCTCCAAGGATTTCCCCTGATCCGCCAACAGTTCCTTGACTATGTCAATGAGGTAAGGATCATTGCCCCTGTTGGTTATCCTTCTCGAATATCCTGCTTGTATATTCTGCCTGTATATCCTGCTTTTTTGAGGATCACCTGATCCTGAACTTACCTTTTTTCTCTTTTGCAGAAACTTGCTGAGATTGAGACCTACCTTGGCCACGTCGAGGATCAGGAGAGCCAAATCGCCGACCTCCAACAAATGGGCGTGTTAAAGGATCTCAAGATAGCCGATCTTGAGAAGGAACTCCGGGCTACAAAGGATGAGGCTGCTCAAAGGCTAATTGACATGGATGGCGAGAAGCAGGAGATCATCCAGGATGCCAAGGTCTCTGCCGCAACTGCTATGTACAAGATACAACTACAAATGGCTGCGGAGGCTCAGACCCTGCCTTTGACAAGAGCTCATGGGACGTGGAGGGTTGGAAGGCAAGATTGGCAGAGCTGGAGGATGAGGACGAAGCAGAGGAGATCCCAATGCTGGAGGGTGGTGGTGCTGACAAGGATCAGGGCGGAGAAGCTGGTGGTGATGGAGCAGCAAAGGTGTAAGCTGCATGATTGGGCGATGATGGATATTTGTGACTAGGCCGGAGCCCAATTTTTTTAGCTTGGTAGTGGTTTGTGGTTGTGGTATTTGAAACAATTTGATGGTCTGTAATCTTTGAACAATAGTTTTTAGGGTTAAGGATCCTGGATCCTTTGGACAATAGGTAGGATTACAAAAGGTGGAGGGATCCTCTGTTTGGGGGATGAAGCCTTTGTGATCCTGCCGCTTTTAATTTCCTGCACATGCTAAGACCGCACAGACAATGGACACCCTTTGCCAACCCATGTGGACGGGCCACGTTTTGCTGGTAGAAATGTGGGTCGGCAATTTTGACAACTTTTTAAGGGTTAATCCTTTCGTTAATAAATAAAATCTTAAACTTTTGTCGCTTATCTTGTGTTATTATCCTTTTTATTTTCAATTGTTTTGACACATGTTTGTTTGAGTAAGAAAAGTTGAGCAAATTATGTTTAAGAAATTTAGGATATGATCCTGGATCAAATATCCTATAATCGAAAATTTTCAAGGTAGTTTATTTTAAGGATCATAGGTTCAGTTGTCAAGGTCTAAAGGTTATTCAAATGAATAATGAAATTAAAAATAGTTAAGGATCATACCTGAGGATCCAAGTTAGGATCCTAACCTTTAATCGGGATAACCATAAGTAAAACTTTAATGGATAATAAGGATTAAGGATCCTTAATTGTTTAACTTCGAAAACCTGAAAAAATGGAATATAACTTGGGACTAAGCCAATATAAAAGATAAGTTAGTAACTGGGGACAAGCCCAAAGGATAACTGGGGATGATCCCAAAGGATTACTGGGGACAAGCCCAAAGGATAACTGGGGACAAGCCCAAAGGATCGTATGTAAACTGGAGTATGGCCCTTACTGGCGACTATCCAAACTTAGTGACATGAAAATGTCAAAACCTTAGCTAACGTGAAAACGTTAGAAACCTTAGGAACGGATGTATGGTACGTCTACCATTATACGGAGGATCCTGTGTATAGCCAGTACAATGAGGTTGTCAGCCCCGGAAGTGGGTACTGGTCCCAAAGACGTGAACTATATCAGGATCATCGTGCGCTGCTGGCGGAAACTGGGGATAATTGTGACAACTCGAACTTTAGGCTTGCTTGATGTAACGTTTGTGCACGATATGTGATTTTATAAACCCGAATGATTAATTGATTTCATGATATATGTTATGTTATATGCATTATGTGTGTATGTATGTCGTA